>NW_017731559.1:2637521-2643974 GCF_001890085.2 Hipposideros armiger
GTGCAATAGTTATACTTTTTACCCCTCAAAGTGACAACCCCCCTCCCCCAATTCACCCCCCCACTCCCACCCCCCCATATCACACATATCTGTTACCATTCCCTTGACTCCACTCCCACACTATATTTCACATTCTGTGACTATATATATATTCAATTATAGTTGACATACAATATTATACAACATCAGTTAATTTGAAAAAAATATATGAACCCCTATGTTTATTGTAGTGCTATTTACAATAGCCAAGACTTGGAAACAACTGAAATGCCCATCGGTACATGACTGGATTAAGAAACTGTGGTACATTTATACAATGAAGTATTACTCAGCTATAAAGAAGAAGGAAATCGTACCATTTGGGACAATATGGATGGACCAAGAGACTATTATGTAAAGTGAAATAAGTCAGTTGGAGAAAGACAAATACCATATGATCTCACTTATATGTGGAATCTAAAAAAACTGAATGAACAAGCAAAGTAAACAGAAATAGTCTCAGAGACACAGAGGAAAAACTGATGGTTGCTAGTTGGGAGGAGGGTGGGGATGAGGGAGAAGGGGAAGGGATTAGACAGCATAAGTAGGTAACTACAATATTGCCACAGGGATATGAAAGACATGGTTAATATTAATACAAAGCCCCATATGTCTAGCTGTGCAGCTGTCTTCAGTGGTAAAGGAGAAAAAGCAGAAAGGGAACTAATGTAGGTACTCTCCACATAAAAAAGTAGTCTTTTTAATTTACCATTTTAATTATTTTTAAGTATACAGTTTAGTGGTATTAAGTACATTCATATTGTTTGGCAACCCCTACCACCCATCTCTAGCACTCTTTCACCTTGCAAAACTGGTACTCTGTACCCATTAAACAACAATCCCCCGTCCGCCTCCTCCCAGCCCCTGGCAACCTCCGCGCTATGTTCTGTCTCTGTGATTCCGACTATTCCAGGTGCCTCATATATGTGGACTCATCTCATCAGCATTTGCCTTTTTGTATCTGCCTTGTTTCACTTAGCATAATGTCATCATGGTTCATCCATGTTGTAGCATTATCAGAATTTCCTTCCTTTTTAAGGCTGAATAATATTTTCCTGTATGTATACACCACATTTTGTTTATCCATTCATCCACCAATGGAAGAAAGCATTCTTTAGGTCAGTGCTTTACTGATTATAAGCAATGGTACAAAATCACCTAACTTGGAGGTGATACCAAATTCAATAGGTTTACATAGACATTTGCCGATCTAACGAATCTTTAGAAGTAACAGATATTAATAAAATTATTAGTGATGTTATGCATACTTAATCATAGTGGAGTAAAATACCACCCAGCAAAAGCTGTTAGTATTAATGCAGAATATAATGGTAATGGTTTGACAAGCCATTTGCAGTAGCAATTAACCTAACACAAGATCCCATCCCAGTTATAAACTGAATGCAGTGACCAACTACTCTGTTGGTGAGATTTTATTATTATTATTATTATTATTATTATGATGATGATGATGATGATGATGATGATGATGATTATCAAGCCAACAGTTGAGTTTAAGCCAAAGCAGAATGTACTGTAGCAGAACTGAGACCTTCACTACCTACCCTCACCCTGATTGTTCGTTCCTCCTTCATTTCGACCCCAGCAGCCTGTACAACTGGGAGGACTGGGAGGCAGTGCAGGAGGGGAGCCCCTGGGCTCAGAGCCAAATGCTGGGCGCTCAGCCTATTCAGCTGCACATGAGTTGTGTGATGTTCTAAAAGGGAGGCAACCTCACCAGGTTCCTCGTGCATAAAATAAAAAGACCAAGCTACTATAATCAGCTCACCCAATTCTGAACTTTCCATGAGATTATTACTGTTGCCAACGATTTGCTCTATTTTCAGGCTTACCTCGAAACCTGAATAACCTAGTTGTAGCAGTAGAGTTTGAATCCCAGTTAAGTTTGAATCTCAGTGTTGCCATTTACTGCCCATTGTGGACAAATTACTTAAACACGTGAGCCTTTTTTCTCATCTGTAAATGGAGATAAATGTAACATCAGCCTTGTAAGATTATTGAGAGATTAAAGGAAGTCATGTGATGTATGAGAGGCTTCTGCAAACCGTGGGTCCTCAGGAAGGTTCGATTCCTTCTCCACCAGGACCGAGAGCAGGAAGCACAGCGGATGCCTCCCTTTCTTCCCCCACGGTTTTGCTCATAATAGGTTTCTCTGTAAACACTCACTGGCTGATGGATAGAGAGCTTACACGTGGAGAAAGCCTAGGATGTTGATTTCGAAGCTAAAATGCTTTTTGTTTTCTTTCATTCTGTCACAGAAACTGGAAGAGAAGTTCCGGCTGAATAGACGAGAACTGATTGCCTTTGAATTCCCAGTGTTAGTGGCCTTGGAATTTGCCCTTCATTTGCCAGAGCACGAAGTCATGCCCCATTACAGACGTCTGATCCAGAGCTCCTAGCACAGGCCCCCTTGGAGGGCCAGGGACCATTTCTTCTGAACCCGGTGGAGCAGCGCTTACTACTGGAAATGCAAAAATAGAACTCAACATACGAAATTTTTTTCCTCTCAACATGTTTTTGTGTAGAAGCAGTACTGGAAACTTTTCAGGGAATCTTCAGTCTGGCTAGCTGCGATGAGGTGTGAGCTGTTTACTATCAGTGAGGGAAGGAGAGACCTGTACAGA
The DNA here is from genome assembly GCF_001890085.2 of Hipposideros armiger. Lineage (NCBI taxonomy): Eukaryota > Metazoa > Chordata > Mammalia > Chiroptera > Hipposideridae > Hipposideros > Hipposideros armiger. The sequence continues at coordinate 2,640,206 of NW_017731559.1, forward strand.
AGACAGCAGACGCCCTTCCAGCTCTCCACTAGCAAGAGTGATTAGCTGTCTCCTCCCCAGTCTTCCTGCTGGGCACACACAAACCTTGCAAGCGTGGTCCAGGGCCTTCTCTCCAAACCTGCTCCAACTCAGACTGTGAAGTTCTAGAGTGGAGAGGGGAAGAGAATTTGCAGAAGTTGGGGGAAAGCTTTTAAAAGATTCCCTCACTGAGTCAAAAGAGCGTGCCAATCTATTTTTGTATCAGCTGTTGAAGTGCACTTTCTCCTGGGGCGGGTGGATGAGTGAGTGTGACAGTGTGTGTGTGTCAGAGAGATCTCATCAGCCCTCAACCCCCAAAGCCAGCCCCGCCCTCTGTAGAGCAGACCTCAGCCTGGGGTCATGAGCCAGGCTGACCTTCGGCAATTATTTCTAGATAATCTCTGGATAACAATCACTCTCTCTGTACCAGATTGTTTGACATCCTCTGCCCTTAGAAAAGGACATTGTTTCTGTTACTGCTCCTGCCACCCATGAGACAAAGAAGACAAGTTCTTGGTGTCGGACGGGTCCGTGGAAAGGCGTGGGGTGTGGCGCTCCGTACCTGTCTGCCATCACACCATGTGCATATATTTGACCTTCGCACTTTTTCCACTGTGGAGACCTCTGGGGTTATGCTCGTTGGTGTGTATGTATTCCTGTGCTCTATGTTAGAGTGCATAATAAGCACATTTATTGTGCTATGTATATATGTGTATATATAAAGCATTTTATAAAAATCCAGACTAGGGGTAAGACACAGGATTGGTGTTTTGAGACTTTACAGCTGAGACAAACTGCATCTTGAGCTGAGGTTGTTTCCACTGATAGAGGCAGCAACTCTCACCACCACCACGTACCCAGGGCCATTAGTGCAGAATTTGAATTGTGACTTGTACTGACTCACTGGAGCCACCTGTACTGAGGCACATGACCATGCCATCACCTCATAGCTGCAAAAGACAAGTGCCCACTGGGGTTCACCTGACTGAAGAAAGCCTGTGGCCATGTAAAAAGAGAATTAAAATATTTTGTTGTTTTTATATACATGAATGTGTATGTTTAGACACATGTCTCACTCGTAACCCCTTGCCCTGCATTACTGATTCAGATTTGACACACAGGTTTGGAGTGTCTCACATCACCTCAGAGAAAGGGCGATAGGGGAACTGAGGGTATACAGCTTTAGTTAGCAGAGCCTGAAAGAATCTGACAGTCACACAGGATGGAGAAATTCAAGGAGCCATGGGGGAAAGAACAAACAGGATACTTGCCTTTTCCAGTTTGTAGATTTAGCTGAGTTTAGTCCTAAATATTTTGCTAACCAATTTCCTTAGTTGCATTCAGTGTAACCCTCTGTTAGGTGCAACTGATCTCACAGATTCATTGCACACAAAATTTCAAATATCTAACAGTTAACTTAAGTATCATGACTCATTGCTTCCGTATCTTCCCCATCTACTGTAACCTATCGCCAGACGTGTGTGTGTGTGACTTAGTCCAGTAAAGACGTATTTCATAGTGGCATCTTTGTGTGCAATGAATCAATGAGATCAGTTGCGCCCGACGGAAGGTTAAGACAGTGATTTTGTTGGGGGCTATAATGAATGTTATTTCTTTGGCTAGATCAACTAATATTTAAGGGTTACCTGCTGTTTAGGAGGCAATTTGGGAAAGGAGGCACAAAGCGCTCAAAGTGTCTCCACTACCTTAAATACAATATGTCCTTGACCTTCCTCCCTCTCTTAGCGTCTGTCACTTGCAGCTCCGATGAGCCACCCCGGTTCTCAGCCCACTGAGCTCCCTGGTGAGTGCCTGGTGGGTGGAAAGCCTTTCTGAGAAGCAGGAGCCACTGACATCTAGAAATTGCCTGCAGAGATTCCCAGCCATCATCTGCTTTGAGTCTCCTGCCAAGCTCAGGGGGACATCGCATGGATGACACGCACCACTAGCCCAGACATGGGAAGGGTAGCCTGCATCCTTCCTGTGTCTTAAAATCACGCTAATATTCTTGAATGTGGGATGATTTATTTGGTTTTATAATTTACGAGATGTACTTAAGTTATTGGCCTATTTTTTTTTTCAAAGACTGATCTTAAATTTTAAACTATTTTGGCCTGTGGATTTGTTGAGTAGGGAATTTTATTGGTTTTAATTGGAGGGGTGGGCTGAGGATGAAAGATTTTTGTTAAGAGATTTCCTTTTGCTTGTTCATAACATGAGCTTTCTGAACAGAAAGAAGGCTGAGATGGGGGAGGGGTGGGGGCCGCAGCTCACCGCCAGAGCCCCTCAATAATGTGATGCTTCTCAGATACTTCCCTCGCCTTAGGCTTTGGCAAGTAGTCAAGGAGGCAGCCTGAGCCTGTGTAGAGAGGAGGAGGTCACTCAGCAGACTGTTCTAGAAGACTGAGGCTCTGCCCTTGCCCCCCACACACCCCCTACTTCCCATCACAGGGGGCAGGTTCAGGCCCCTTACAAACCTCACTGAAGTCTCTCCAGCTCTCCCCATGCACAGACGTCTGTGGGGGAGCCCTGTCCAGCCACATGCTCCTTGGGACAGCACGAGCCGCTCTGCTTGACTTGGTTTCCCCGACTGGTCTGGGGGACCTTGGGTTCCTCTCCTCTAGTCAGCCTTGACTGTTAAGTCAGGTAAGAGCTAGGAACACACCAAGCAAACAGGCTGGTGCGGCCACCCTGTGGAGGAAGCCGGCAGCAGCTGCCCTTTCCAGGAGCAGTGGGCCTGCTGTGCGACCTGCCTGGGAAGGGTCTGGTGTCCCCCCACTCCCCTGAGGACCTGCCCTTGGGGCCTGAGCTAGTGCCAGCCCAGTGACAGTAGAAGCCACTGCTTTCCCTCCTTCCCCCAAGTCAAACCTATATTAAAGCAGAAAATCCACACCAAATGCAAAGCTGTTGGTTTTCCTTGGTTTCTGTTGTCCTCTTCCAGCAGGCCCATTTGGGGGCGGCCCCTTACTCTAAATATTAATAAATGACTCCCTACCACAGCCACTGCCTTGCAGATGTGGGAGCGGGAGGGTGGGTCAGGTGGGGACACTGGAGGTCCCTTCCCCTCCTCGCTGTTACTCTGTTCTGTCCCCTTTACTCCCCAAACAGCAAATAAAATTTTACTGCCCCTGCTGCCAAATTCTTTATCTCTCCCCCAGACATTTCCGGTTCAGTGTCTAAGAACCAGCCCTGTCCCTCCACCTCCATAATTCATTAGAACCTGAAGTCTTTCCAGCCCCGACAGCCTGCACTATAGTTGTGGGGGAGGGGGAGGCTTTTTTTGAACCAAGTAGTGTTGTGACCTGTTCATTGTGTTGTTTGTACAGCGATGGAAGAAGTCTTTCAAAGGGGTTTGTGGGCTCACTTCTCCCAGGGATGGCCTGAGTTCACAGCTCAAGGGCTGTTGAGGCCGTTAGGTTGAGGAGTGCTGGCCAGGTCACAGCAGAGCCTGATAGAGGACTGTTGAGGGCCAGAGAGAAGAGGAAACATCAGGACTGAATCTCGAGTCACATGTCATTAACAGCAGCTTAAAAGGTGGCTCCCAGTAGTGCAATTGCAAGGCAGAACTGAGGTAAAAAATACACACGCGGTGCCAAAAAAATGCATACACATTTTAAGAAAGGAAAAACCTTAAAATTGTAATACTCAGTATACACCAATAACAAAAGATGAATACAAGTCACATTTGCCTTCTGCAATTACAAGAGGTGCTTAAAGTGGTTACCATCAGTGTAATTTTAATACTATATAT
>NW_017731559.1:2644094-2658863 GCF_001890085.2 Hipposideros armiger
AGAATGCCAGAGTAGTCTCTCAGAGAGCCCCCACCCCAGAAAGAAACATCCAGACTTCTAAATAGATAGTCCAGAAAGTCTGCAAGTACAGGACTGGTTGAACCATTTGAACCATGAAGACATGCCCAACAAGGATGCTACTTGCCTGTATTACATCTCCCATGGTAATATCAAGAAAGGATGAGAAAGCCCAATATCACGTGCCCCTTAAAAACATTTTTTAAAAAGCAGTTTCACTACAATGAACCTGACCTTGAAGCGGCCCTCCACAGGTCACTGGTGGTACCCAGGCCCCGTCTTCGCCGACTGGGCATCATTCCCCTGGAACATCGAAGCTCTTGGAAGTCCTTCCTTATGAGGGGCTTCTAAACAAGAGCTGATCATAAATGATGACCAAAAAGAAAACTCAGTGGGTCCAGTGGGGAAGTGCATGGTATCTTCTGCTGGAACCACTCACTATAAATTACTATGTTTTTAACCCTGGCTTAAGAAAAGAAGCAAATCCCCTTTGAGGCATATCTGGGAGCCCCTGGTGACGCCCACTCCTTTATGAGACTCTAAGTCAGATATAAGTTTTTCCTAAGGCAGCTACCTTCTCCCTTGAAACCAATTTTTATTTTTATTTGCAAAATAAAAACAAGACACAAATGGAATAGATGACTCTCCCTCTCCTTCCCTGTATGCGTAGGAGGGAGTGGCAGAAGGAAAGACAGTGAGTGGGCAAGAGATTTTCCTGGGAGGAGCGTGCCGCCGGAAGCAGGAGGGCCTGAAACAGACGGGATGAATTTCGGCAGCATTCTGCAGGAACCCAGAGGCCGTGACCCCGGGAGAGAGGAAGAAAAGGGAAGGAAAGGGCTCCGGAGCCAGAGCCAACAGACCCTGTGACCTCAGCCTGTCACTGAGGGGTGCTCCCTGTGAAGGGGATCTTATGACTTCCCATCAGAGCGGTTCTGGAGAGCACATGAGATGGTACAGTAAACACCTATTTTCAATAAATGGAAACTGATTTTACCTCCCAATGAAGTTAACTGAGTTAGCAAAAATATACATAAAAAAACTCTGCTTTGTAGAGGAAGCTATGAGAGCACAGATATGCCACCAAGGACCCAATGGAGAAGATACAGTAACTTATTTGGATTCCCAGGGTCTAGGTGACCCAGGGTCACTGTGCAGCTATGCCCTGCCTTGGGTGCCCAGTTGAGGGGCTGTTGAGAGGCCTGCGGGACTTCAGCCCCAGCTCCATTCACCAGGTCACACGCTGTGGCATAAGCTTGGAGAAAGGGATGCCTTCCTAATTGTTCTGCTCAGAAGGGACAGCATTCTGCCAGGTAGCCGGAGAAAGATATGCCTGCTCCTAATCCTTCAAAGGTGCTCTGTGGTAAGAGGGAAGATGGCAGAGGGCAGGGGTAGAGGTAACTCTTGGTCCCTTCCATGCCCAATAAGATGACTATTCCACCCCACTCCATCCCATGGGGCAGCTGGCTGCTGGCACCCTGGGTGACAATGGGCGGACCCTTGAGAGGTCTAGTAGGCATGTTATCTATGTCCAGAGATGTATTGGGTTGTCGGAAAAGTCATGACGTATTTTTCTATGGTTTTCATTGCAAAAATGCGTCATGACTTTTCCGACAACCCAAAAGGTGTGAGGGTTCCCTAGAAATCTTGAGAAATGAAATAGGTGCTGTACAAGATAAGCAGGGATGGTCAGGAGCTGCAGTCCAGAGGGGCAGCAAGAACCCAACTGTCCTAGGCCACCATTTTGCAGAGGAGAGGGTACTCACTAGAGAGACCAGAGCAAGAGGGTGATGATTCAGAGACCCAGATCTCTAACCATCCTACCTGGTGCAGACCGAGCAGGCGGTCACCTCTTGGAAGGGGTCAGGGTAAGGATTTGGGAGAGGCCCATGAACACCTAGGAGTCATATTTCACGTTGCCAACTCCTCTCCCTTTTGCCTCACGAAGTTACTTTTGAGCAGGCCAAACTGTTGGGGAGAACAAAGTCATGAGGGGCCTGAAGCCAGCATGTTACCTGCTGAGCTTTACACAGTGACTGGGTGGCATAGCTGGGCTGAGACATCTGGTTTCCCATGCTAGACCTTCCATTGCCACTATCCTTATGTTTCCAAGAGAAGAGCCTTCTTGTCAATGAACCCCCTAAGTAGAGCCGGAGTCGCACTTGGCCTCTGGATTGCTTGCATCTGAAGTTGCCAGCCTCAGCCAGCAGCCTGGCCCTGGTTAGATGGACTGTACCAGCCCTGGGCTGCACAACGTGGGTAGGAGGTTGGGAAAGGCTGACACTGCTTGTCCTTGCCCCGCAGTGGAACCCTAGACGTGAAGTTTTTTGTGGTATCAGGAGATGCAAGAGAGATGACAAGGAAGTGTCTTTCTGCAGTAAATTGCAGGGTGCCCTGGTTCCATTTCCTGCTTCCGGGGAGTTCAGTAGTTTCCTCCTGATTCTGGTGATATTTCACTCATTTACTCACACCCCACCCAGCCCCAGGGAGTCGCTATGACTCCCTAGAGTGGTCACTCCATTCTTGTCCCCACTGCTGGGCAGACAGGGACCCAGGAGCTCGGAGAGGTGGCAAACGGACCCTGGATGCCTCGCTGCTACCTTTAACCCCAATTACCTCCAAGTGCTGCTTCCTGGAACTCAGTGGGGAGATTATGAGGCCCTTAAGGCCTCAAGGCTTCTTCCCAGGTGACATAAAGGTCAGCTACCACCACCAAGTGGGAGTTTCATTCCCTAACTGAACTCACCTGGAGAGCTGTCTTCACAGGTGGCCCTTGGAGAATCCTCTCAGCATGGTGCCCTGCTAAGCAGAGATGCCTGTTGGCTTCTCCCCCCACAGTGTCCTCCCTTCTAGAAGTTTCCCATGGACAGGGTCAGGAAGTGTCAAGAAGGATGGAACGGGCTGCCAGGCCTGCTTGACAGGCCCCCCCCCACCCCCCACTCTGGAGCAGAGCGTTCTGACAAACAGCCTAGAGAGTGAGAGCCCCTGACACTCGGCCTTATAATTTTTTTTGCACAGGGCCTCACATCAGACAAAGGCGCCCGAGCCATCACCCATCAGTAAGATGTCTAAATCAGAGCGCAGGTCAAAAATGCTGCTGGCTGCCTCCAGGCTCACCCTGAAGAACCTGGGGCAGTCTTGTGAAAAGAGATGTGACCCCACATGTTAACTGGTAGGACTTGGCCATTATTCATCACCATCATCCACAGATGGGAAAAAGGGGGGCTGGTTTTTCACCCTTGCCCTGCATTCCCCACGCCTCTCTCCGGCTGTCCGGCACACCGCCTCAGGAGGTGTGGACTATAAAAGGTCCAGTGTAGTCAGAGTTTGCCGGAGCTGCCACCATTGAGAGGGAGACATCAAATAATCATAAAGAGCGATGTTCAGGCTCCCGAGAAGGCAGGCGGAGCTGGAATCAAAACGGGCAGAGGCGGAGGGATTAATTTAAGTTGGAGAGGAAGTAGTCCTCAACTGTGAAAAGAAGAGGAGAGACGTGCCAATGTGAGCAGGTTTGTATGGAAGAGATTGGGAAGGTGAACGAGTTCTCATCTGACAGCTTCTATGTTCCTTTGAAGTAAGAGACAAGGCCCACCTAGATGGGAAAGGGAAGGGCAAAAAAGGGGAAAGCGTTTTGACGAGAGTGAAAGTGTTTGGAATAGTTGGGGAGATGGGGAAAGCGAGCCAGCCACTTGAGATTGGCGCATATGGACATTTATAGAGAATGTAACTTCTCAACCTGTTCTGTGACTTCCTGAATGAAGGAATGAGAACTTCTGGGGTGACTGCCTTTTCCACACTCACTTGGATATGTAAGTGCCAATAGAGTTTAAAGTCAATTTACCTTTGTCACATTCCACTTACTCAGACACTCCAAGGCTCTGCCATGGAAAGCCACCCGGGATGATAATATCAACAGTAACATTTAAGGGCCGGCCGAGTGGCTCAGTTGGTTAAGAGCTCGCTCAAGAGTTTGAGCTCTGATCAACAGCAGTTCGAGTCCAGCCCGAGCTGTCCAGCCCGAGCTGAGCAGCCGCTGAGCTGCCAACAGGTAGCAGGATGGCTCAGCTAAAAAAAAACCAACCAAACAAAAAAACCCCAGCAGTAGTAACATTTACAGCTTATTATGTGCTGGATACTGTGCTAAGCACCATATGTATACCTATATGGTCTTTATGTGGTTTACATACATATACATATGTATATACGTATTACAGGAACATATATAACCTTTTCCCACTTATTTCCTTGAACTTATGAGGGGATTTGATTACCTTCCCCATATTAAAGATGGGAGAACTGGGGCTCAGCAGAGTTCCTCACCTGCAGCCCAGAACCATGTGCCCAGGCTCTGCCAACCTCAACAGAAGCAACTGTGGACCCACTTGAGCAAGGGAGCTGGGAAAGACCATGGAGGAAAGGGAGATAGGGAATTCTTGATAATGAAGAATCAGTTTGCCACGTAATGAACATAAACTCCATGCCCTAGGACAAGGTGGAATTTACTATCTGGTGTCCCCACTGGGGGCAGAGTTGATCAAAGGCAACCCGAGAGTTCCCGTGGGCATCACACACCTGACAGGTGATAATCCTGCCTCCTGCCTGACACTTCCCCTTCTCTCCTTAGGTGTCCACAGTCTCTGAAGCCACAACCTCAAGGGCCCCCGCTGCCCCACCCATTGGCCCCCAGGTGCTGCCCCAATGTGCCAAAGGGCCAGAGCAGCACAGTGTTCTCAAAGAGGTGAGAGAGAAAAAACCCTCTCAGTTTCGCCTTTGATTCTATTGCTCATGCCCCCTAGGGTCCTCTTGAAAATGTCTTCTGGGACTTACGTCTGGAGCAGCTCTCTCACGTCTGATCTTAAAATCATGAGTCCCTGAGCCAGGGGTGTGAGAGCGAGCATCTGTGTGAGCGTGTGTCTGTGTGAGTGAGAGTGTATGTATGTGAGGATATGTGGAAATGAGTGTATGCATAAGTGTGTGTGTGTGAGAAAGAAAGAATGTGTGTCAGTGTGTGTGAATGGGTGTAGGATGCAGGGAGGGGTAGCAGAGGGTTAAAATTTAGTAATATTTTGCATTTTCCTCATCATTTCCTTTACCTCATCAACTCATGCAAACAGGCTGCCTGCAGATTGCAGTCTCCACCAGATTGTTCTGGCCCCACAGGTCTGATTCCAACTTACCTCAAGCCAGGGCCTCTGCTATGGAAGCAATATTTATTTGTCAAGCTTTTGACCTAAAACTGGGCAGAGCACCTTGAGGCTACTGCAGGAATATGGGTCTTGTCCTCTGGGGGTTGGTGAGAAAACCTGAGGCCCATAGTAACCTCAGCACACCACAGCTTCCCCATTAAACTGAGGGAGAGCAAGCTGGTGGAGCAGAGTGCATAGTGAGAACAGCTGGACTCAAAAAGCAGAAAGGAAAATGCAGAATGGGGTGTCCTCACAGCCCCTGATCAGGAGCTTGGTCAGGAAGAGTGATATATTTTGTTTTGCTTGGAGATTTGATAGGGGCAGGGATACCTATACCCAAAGACCAAAGACCACTCTTGGGGGGTGGGGTGGGGTGGGGTGGGGGTATTAAAAAAAGTGCAACTCTCATATCCCTGGTGAGGCGGGGATTCCAGGGGCTAATGTGTTGTGTGCTAATATTTCAGAGTTCTACAGCCTCCTATTAACAGCTCAGTCCCACTGTGTTCACACGAAATGATTTGGAATATATAACTTCATTGTTCTCCAGCTGGCACATACCGCTAAGGCAACCCCAGCTCCAAGCAGTCTCTTCCTGCCAAATGTGCCACCCTCTCTTGACTGTCAGTTGCTGCCTGGTGACTGCAAGATCCAGGATCCACATCATCAGCTGTGGTCCATTATCTGCCTTCCCATTTGTGGGAGTGGCAGCCTAACAGACAGGACTGTCCCTCACTAATGCTACAGGAAACATAAAGTATGAACCCTGCAAGATGCAAGGAGCTCAAGACATTGGGTCTTTCAAAAGTTCCTTCTGCTTTGCTTCTCTTACCTTTTCTTCTCTGTACCTGTCATCTATTGACACAATATTTCTGCAAATCACCTCAAATCATAGTGGCATAAACTAATAGATATTTGTTATTTCTCATGAGCCTCAGGATTGAGCTGTGCAGTTCTTCTGACCTAAACCAAACTTAGCTGATCTCAACCAGGTGCACTTACGTGTCTGCAATCAGCTAAGGGCAGGCTGGTCTAGGAAGGCCTTGCAGGAAGGATTTCACTCTGCTCCACGTGGTCTCTCATCCTCCAGCAGGCTAATCTAGACTTGTTCTGATGGTGGGAGAGCTCAAAGAAAATACACACAAGACAGAGTTAAACAGGCCAGGAAAAGTTTCTTCAAGACTATTGCAATAGGGGTCAAGACTGTTGTTCTAGGGGCCAAGACTATTGTACTGGGAGATAGAGATTAAAATCAACCCTGAATACAACAGGGGTATCTGGGGATTTACAGCCAGTGGGCAGGGTGAGGGAGTCAGTGGGTGGAAAAATACCAAGAGGAACTCAGTTAGATATGGGGGGAGGGAGAAGGGGAGTCTTGCTAAACTAGCTCAACAGGAATCTTGTTGAGCTGAGCTCTGCAGGCCAAGGACAAGGCCTAGTCAAGAAGAGGGCTCAGAGGAGATGTCCAAGAGAGCAAGTGGAAATGTACAAGTCTTCTTAAGGCTTTAGCTCAAAATTGTCATTGTCACTTCTATGGCTTTTATTAGCCCAAACAAGTCACAAGGCTGGCCCAGACCCAGACCCAAGCAGTGGGGAAAGGGCTCTATTATTGCATTGCAAATGGCAAGGGCACCAGGAAAGGTGGACAACTGGGGGTATCTTTGCAACTGATTCCCTACTCTCTTCATGGGAAGGCCCTCTTCTACTCACCAAGACTCTCGGGCAGAATGTAAAGCACCCCCACGCTCCCTGGATCCTGACTTAGCTGGTAACCTGGCTGACCATGGGAGGCTTCCATGCATTGGAAGGGACAGAATGGAAGGTGCCAGAATTGGAACCCAGGCAACCTAAGGACTCATGTACTGATGAGGTTCTCAGGACCAAAAGAAGGCAAAGAGAACAAGACGAGAACCTATTGAATACAATGTGTGTAAGTCAGAGACTTAGTCTTAGGAAAATGCAAACGCTTGGTTGTCAGAAGTCAGTGGAGCATCACACCAGGACTAGAACAAGGATTTACTAGATAATGTAGTCATAATACTAAAATGGCCGCCATTACTTGGGTATCCAACACGTACTAGGCGTTGTGCTAAATGCTATGCACTTAACTGTTTTGTCTTTAAAACAGTCCTGGTATTATAACCTCCATTTTTATCAATAAGGAAATGAAGACTCAGAGTCCAAAATCACAGAACTGGTAAGTGCAGAGGATTTAAAATTCATTTAGGTCAACAATCACTGAGCGCCTTCTCTGTGCAGGCTCTGCGTGAGGCATGGGGAAAACAAAGATAATCAGATGTGGACCCTGCCTTTAAGGAGCTTACAATTTAGGAGGGAGGACAGATGAGTACAGGGGTCATTTCTATGCTGTGGGACACTGTGTATACAGAGAATGGGGGAGGGGCACTCAGTCAGGTTTGCCTTGCCCCAAAGTATTAGCATATACGTGCCTTTCCCACTGCATCATACCAGCTCCTTGATGGCTGTTTCAGTTAGGGTTGCCTTTGGCTGCTAGTAACAGAGACTAGAAATAATAAAGGAGAACTTTATTCTTTTCTCTCATTTAAAAAGGTTGGAGGTGGAGAACCTGTTGCTGGCATGGTGGCTCCACCATCTTGTCGGAGACCCAGGTTCCTCCTAGCTTTTGTTCCACTATTCTTAGACCACAGCTTCCAACTTTAAGGATGCCTCAAGGCCCAAGATGGATGCTAGAACTCCAGCTACTGTATCATCAATCCAAGAAAGAAGCAGGAAGCCATCAAGTTAAAATGAGTTCATGAGGGTGAGCCCTAATCCAGTGTGACTGGTGTCCTTATAAAGGGAGAATTTGGACGCAGAGATGTACATAGAGGGGAGACCATGTGAGGAGAGACACAGGGTGAAGAGATTGGATCAGGTCCTTCCCTCTCAGCCCTCAGAAGGAACCAACCCCCGAAGCCTTAATCTCAGGCTTCTAGTCTCTAGAATTGTGAGACAATAAGTTTCTGTTGTTTAAGCCACTTAGACTGTGGTACTTTGTTACTGCAGCCCTAGCAGATGAAACATTTGGGGAGAAGAGGAAACGTATATTGGGTAAGCAATTGGCCACCTCTGCACCAGGGTCCTGGAGCTGAGCCTCAGAGCTCCAACACTACACTGGGGGAAGATGGGACGCATGGTGAGCTTGAGCCTGCAGGAGTGACAGGCCACAGCTGGGATGGGTATGGGGTGGGAACAACACCCAGCCCAGGCAGAGGGCTGTCCTAGACCCTCCATCCATAGGGTCTGGTCCCCACACCCAGAGGTGAGGTTGCAAATGGGCCTCTACTGTGAGACCAAGGCTGTGGCTGGGAACTTTGAGACAGCTGTGGTCCATGTCCTCATTGTCACGTGTGTGTGTGTGTGTGTGTGTGTTTGTGTGTGTGTGAATCTGACATGTGGGAGTGCAAACTCTTCTAACGGCCATGCTTGCTTTCGCCTTCCTCCTGGGAGAAGGTATGTTATTTAGAATAGATATAAGTAAACACACACTCAAATTTAATGCACGGGTTTGGCTCGGTTATACCTTTAAGATCCCCAATGAGAAGAAGACCGTTGCTGGGAGCTGAACGCTTAAAGTGGTAACCATTCCCCTGCCCCGTTCAACTTCCCCACAAATTGGAGAGCCAAACCCTTTATTCCCCAAAGGACAGCCAACACCAGGCTGTCATGTATAACAGAGTTTACTGAAGGCCTGAGGATCACATAGATGATTGGCTGAAAAATAAACCTTAAACCTGGCCACCAGGGCTCTGGAAGTGTTGACCACACCCCTTCCCACTGCCTCTCTCCAGAGCTCCCTCACCTATCTTCAGGTACCCGGGCTCCCTCATTTCCACCCCCAGTTTTCCCTGCCTCACACTCAGGACTCCTACCCCACCCCTCTCCCCACCCCCAGGCAGAGATGTGACTGCTAGGGAAGGCAGCTTTTGCTAGAAGTACATGAATGACTGAAAAACCCGAGTCCAACACAAAAGGTTACATATTGCATGATCCCGTTCCTATGAAGTCTCCAGAACAGGCAAATCTGTAGAGAGAGAACGTGGGTGGCCTGGGTCAGCAAGAGCTGGGGAGAGAGGAATGATGGGTTTTTGTGAGGGGGGGAAGGATAATGAAAATGTTCTAAAATTAGATAGTGGTAATGGTTGCAGAGCCCTGTGAATCACCAGAATTGTACATTTTAATTGAATGCATTTTAAGGCATGTGAATTATATCTCAGTAAAGCTGTTATTTATTTATTTTTTTAAACCTCAGTCTATGGGTCTTCTTGTAGACTCAGGGCCTCCCTAAGAACAGGGAATATGTATTTGCTCTATGTCTACAGTCACGTAGAAAGTCACCAGAGTCGCTCCTGCCGGTACAAGTAGGGGTTCTGCCTCAGGGACAACTTCCAGCTTCTCTCAAGGGATACAGAATCTGTCTACAGCCTCACCTGTTTGAAGAGCCAGGCCTCCGCTCTAGCAACAACAGGGTGGCTGGCTTCTTTAGGACGGCAGGTGAGCTCTGCTGGAGAAAACCGAGACTAGCGCCAGTGGGCATTCAGTATGCGTGTGCTCAATGCAGGAACGAGGAGATAATGAAGGCATGATTGACATCACTTGCCCGGGTGATGAGACAGCCTGGGACAGAACCTGGGGCTCTAGCTCTGACTTAGAGCCTTTTTCACCAAACAGACCCCCTTAACTTCTACTTGTCAGGCAAATCCACTGGCCTGGGAATGGTGGCTGGACCAAGTCCCCCAATTTCCAAGGGCTCCGCTGCTGCTCTCGCTGAGGTGTATGTACTCAGAGTGAAGGTGTGAAGACAATGGGCATAAAGCCGTTGCCAGCCCTGTGGGCCTTTTCACACAGTGAGTGGGGAAATAAATGGCTCAAATGATCCTTTTGGCAACTGTTTAAATGGGATTCTGCCCTCAGCTGCCAGGGGAGGGGAGCGGGGAGCAGGGGGCCGGGGGGGGGGCAGGTCCTTAGACCCCTCACAAGTGGATCCAGGATAGAAATGCACAAAGGCTTACACGCCACTGTTTGTTTTACTAAGGGCAAGCCACTGCAGGTCAGGCCACTGAAAAATCAGCTCACAGCAGGAGTAAAGGATCCTTCATTTCACCACGAAGCGCGGGACGTCTGCCGTCTCTGAAATGTTTCCAGAACAGAAAAAGTCTTGTGCAAGCTCTGGAATGGGTTTGGCCTTCCCAGGGGCTCGGGGCTCGCTGCCCAGTTGAGAGGACCAGGAGCAGCCCTGCAGGCAGCCAACACCCAGCAGTGAGCAACACTGCCCTGGGACCTGCACGAGGACCACCAGTGGGGGGGTCCATTCCTCTGGTTTTCTCAAAGCCAGTGATCTGGGTGGGCAGACAATGCCCACAGACAACTTATCACATGGGGAGGGGCCTGGGCAGGTGGGCTGTGAAGACAACTTTGGAATCATGGCTTAGGAGTGGTGAGGTTGGGGAGGTCCCCCATCCTATCCGGGTTTAGGAGGCCTCATCTATAAGTAGGACCATTCAGGGTGTGAAGCATAGATGACAGAACATGTGGGAGGCACCTGCACCCTGTCTAGAGCATCATGGAAACCCACAAATGTTATTTCCCACCCCGAACCACAGCCTGGGCTGGCCCAAACTGTACCTCTCACAAGCCTTGGCCTTGCCGCTCTGGCAGTCACTCCCTGACCATGGCCAGATTTCCCAACTTCCAACTCTGCTCGCTTGAGTTCCCTGTCCATTTGCATGGGGAGGGCAGACCACTGAGGGAGCTGAGAGGCAGGGCTGTGTGGTCAGACAGCCGCCTTCAAATTGTCCTGCCCCTCTAACTGGCCAAGGACCTCAGGGAAGTTATCTTCTCTGTGTCTGTCTGCCTTCTCTGTGAATGAGGCCAAAGATTCCTTCACCAGAGGCTTCTTGTGAGACTTAAGTGAGATGCACAGGAGTGAAGCACTTCAAATAACACTGCACAGCCCACAGTGCAGGGCCACAGAGCTGGAAGGGACTTCTCTCTCCCAGCATTTCCTCAGGCACCTAGCATGTGTGTCATGCCCTTGAAGTTAACCATGAAGTCCATTTTCAAGTCTGCACAAGACAGAGAACATCCCACAGGCAGGGCCAAGACTTCCATGGCCAGCCACAGTCTGCACATGGCTGATTCGTTCATTACCTGGTAGATATGGTCAATTCTCAGAACCAGTGAGGAAAGCGGGTAGTATATTCTGCCTGTGGGAATCCTTAACTTCACCCTGTGTCCCCCAGAGTGCCAGGGCGGCTTTTTTTGTTTGTTTGTTTGTTTTTTTAGCTGAGCCATCCTGCCACCTGTTGGAAGCTCAGTGGCAGCTCAGCTTGGGCTGGGAATTGAACCAGCAACCCTGTTGCTCAGAGCTCACACTCTTGAGCGAGCTCTTAACCAACTGAGCCACTCGGCCACCCCTGCTCCCTGCCCAGAGTAGTTTTTAACCAGGAATCCATGCCCTTAGAAGTCCAACAGACAGACTTTAAGGAGAATAAATCCCCCCAACTACATGCTACTCTGTGTGTGTGTGTGTGTGTGTGTGTGTGTGTGTGTGTGTAAGATACTGTACATTTTGAAAAAGAAATTCCTTACCTTTCATCAGATGCTTAGAAGAGTCTGTGTTTCCCTTGGCTGTATTTTCTTTCTTTTTTCTTTTAAAAAAAATATTTTCTCTAATTCTGTGGGTTGTCTTTTCATTTTTTTTGTTTTAATTGGGGAATTGGGGGAGGGGAACAGCCAAGTTGTTGTCCTTCAATCTTAGTTGTGGAGGGTGCAGCAAGCTCAGCTCCAAGTCCAGTCACCATCTGGCTGCCCATAGGCAGCTCGCGGCCGCTCAGCTCAAGGTGCTGTGTTCAATCTTAGTTGCGGGTGGGCGTGGCCACCATTCTATGCGGGAGTCGAACTGGCAGCCTTGTTGTTAAGAGCGCTTGCTCTATCCCCTGAGCCACCCTGGCAGCAGCTCAGCTCAAAGTGCCGAGTTCAGTCCTTAGTTGCAGGTGGGCATAGCCCACCATCCACGCATGCAGGAGTCGAACCAGCAACCTTGTTGTTAGGAGCATGTGCTCTCACCAGCTGAACCATCCTGCCACCTTTTGGCAGCTCAGCAGCAGCTCAGTGGCAGCTCAGCTCAGGCACAGCTCACTGGACCATGTGGGAATTGAACCAGCAACCCTGTTGCTCAGAGCTCACACTCTTGGGTAAGCTCTTAACCAACTGAGCCTCTTGGTCGGCCCCTTGGCTTTATTTTCTTAAAAGCACTTAACTCTCATGCCGGCTGAATGGCGCGTTGGTTAGGAGTTGGCTTGGGATGTCAGCTCTGAGCAGCAGGGCCCTGGTTTGGGTCCCACATGAGGGCCAGTGATGCTGCACCCTCTATGGCTAAGATGGTGACCAACAGCTCGACCTGGAGATGGGATGCCGTGAGTTGCCAGCGATGGCATGGGCTGCAGTGGGGCTGCCTGGCAGCGGGCGTGAGCTTTCGTGAGCTGCCTTTAGCCACCGTGGGGGGTTGTCCAATGGCCGTGGAGTGACTGCCTCAACCGAGAACAGCGCATGATAATTACCAACATGGGCCAGTGAAGCGACGTCCTCCACAACTAGACTGAGGAACAAAAGGACAGCAGCTTGTCTGTTCCCCTCCCCCAATTCCCCAATAAAATCTTTAAAAACAAACCAAAAAAAGCACTTAACTCTCTCTGAAATTCTATTATTTATTTATTATCTGTCTCCACCACTAGAAAGCCAGCTTCATGAGTGCATGTCCTGTTCATGGTTATATCTGCAGAACTCAAAACAGAGCTTGCACACAGCGGGTTCTCAATATCTTCTGAATGAATGAATAAGGTACTTTGACCTAAGGGTATACAGATCCTGCCCTGTAATTGCCGTCTGGGCCAGCCCTGGGCAGTCAGCTGGGGTCCTCCTAGAGCTGAGACTGGCTCTCCTGGAGAGAGGGGCTATTCAGGGAAGGTGCTCAGAATGCTCGGATTGGATCCACCTGAGAGGAACAGCATCCGAGGGCCTCTGCTCTATTGCCTACTGCTGTGCGACAGGTTTTCCCCAAACCTAGTAGCTTAAAACAATTGTACTGTGTTTCATGGTTTTGTGGTCAGGAATTCAAGCAGGCACTGCTCAGCTGGGTGATTCTTCTGCCCCACGTGGTATTGACTGAGGTCCACTTGATGGTATTCTGCTGCCTGACAGGCTTGTCTTCAGGGCCCAGGAGAGCTTCCCTCACAGGTCTGGTGGCCTAGGAGGCTGTGCTCAGTGGGGACCGTCTACTGGAGTGCCTGTACCTGGTCCCTCCAGCGTAGTAGCCTCAGGGGTTGTCAGGCTTCTACACAGCATCCTGGGGCTCCCAGAGACTGTTTCAGAAAACCAGGGCAGACGTGGCCTGACTGTTCTTGGCCTTGGAAGTCATGTAGCATCATTTCTATTATCTCCTATTGGCAACAAGCAAGACACAAGACCAGCCCGGATTCAACAGAAAGGGACAGGAACCACACAGGGGCATGAATATCATTGGGGTGGGGGTGGGGCATCTTTAGGGACAAACCACTATGCCTCCCTCTGTGCAGGGCTAAGGAATGGAGCCTGAAGCTAAGGATGCTGGGTCAGCTGGGAGAAGCCCACAAGCCTCACATCTGTGACTGGATTTCCATGGAAAAAGGATCAAGGGAACATTGACCCCAAAAAGTTCCAACCATTTGAACCTCCAGCTGATTTCATATTCTATTTCAATACTTTGTCCAAGGCAACTGCTCAAAAAAGATACCATGTTCCAAGCATCAACCGCATATTATATTCTTACATGTTTATTGTTTCATCCAAATCTGTGATTGTACTTCTTTTTTTGAGTCCTGAAGACCCAGCAAAGGGACGAGGGTTCTCTCCTGGCACCGTTGCCCAGGCTCCTTCAACCTTCAACCCCCTCAGCCATCCGAACATGCCAATCCCTGAAAAACCAGGCCTGAGAATTCAACAATGGCTGGTTATTCCGGAAACACTTACAGTTACACTTCAGGTGAGAGCAGTGCCGTTCCCAAAGTGTCCCCGGTTGCTCCAACACCATGCAGAGTGGGTCTCAGGCACAATCCAAGGGAAGAGGCTTGGTGGAGGGAATGGGACACTCTGAGAAGGCAGCTGGGGCTCGGGCTGCAGACCCAACCCTTTGGGGAAAAGAGGTAACAAGGCCTCTAGGGAGAAAGTCACAGATGACCTCACAGATGTCAGGACTCCACATGGAAGCACTGCTTGGAGAACTGACAACACCCTGTAAAGTGTTGGGGGCTCCATTTCTCCTTCTCAACAGAACTCTCTAAAGTGAAGTTGAAAAGAACAGACATAGTCTAAAAGAGCTGGGATCAAGTCCTAGCCGGGCCACCCTGGAAAAGTTACTGAAACTCTCTGAAAATCCTTGGTAAAATAGGGAAGAATGTTGTCTGCCCCACCATTGAGAAAAATAAATGACAAGATGCATCAAAAGTACCTAGCACAAGGGCCGGCTGGGTGGCTCAGTTGGTTAAGAGCTCGCTCAAGAGTGTGAGCTCTG
>NW_017731559.1:2658893-2660931 GCF_001890085.2 Hipposideros armiger
TGAGTGGCTCAGTTGGTTAAGAGCTCGCTCAAGAGTTTGAGCTCTGAGCAACAGCGGTTCGAGTCCAGCCCGAGCTGAGCAGCCGCTGAGCTGCCAATAGGTAGCAGGATGGCTCAGCTAAAAAAAAATAATAATAAAAAAATAAAATAAATAAATAAAGAGTGTGAGCTCTGAGCAACAGCGGTTTGATGCCCGGCCCAAGCTGAGCTGCTGCTGAGCTGCCAACAGGTGGCAGGATGACTCAGCTAAAAAAAAAAAAAAAAGTACCTAGCATAGTGCTTGGCATATAACAAGTACTCAATAACAAACTGTCTTAAATATTATTATTGGGTTGGTAACTCCAGCAGCTACATCCAACCCACTTTCCTTTGCCACTTCTCTGGGTCCAGTGTCGAAGACCTGCTCTAGATTAGCACTGACCGACAGAAACATCATGTGAGCCAAATATATAAGTTAGAATTTTCTAGTAGCCTCATTAAAAAAGGTAGAAATAAACAGGAGAAATTAAGTTTGACAATATATTTTATTTAATCCCATATATCAAAAATATTATTTCAACATGTAATCAACATAAAAAGTATTATAAGATACGTAACACATTTTCCTTTAATACGAAGCCTCCAAAATCAATGTGTACTTATACTCGTAGCACGGCTAGGTTTGGACCCACCCCATTTCAGCGCTCAATAGTCACACGTGGCTATGGTTAACCTACTGGACAGTGCAAGTTGGGTGGCCCTTCCCTGTTCAGAGCTAAGTGGCCTACATTTTGGTTGAATTCTGGGCCTGTGTAGAAAATGCAAGAACTCCCTCCCCACAACGGTTTCTGCAATACTCTCCTGCTGGGGTTGAAGAGAACAGAAACAAAGGCAAATTACCAAGAAAATAAATCATTTCCTTTTCCTTATATCCATAGCAGAATAGTAACAATACACAATCATATAGAACCTTGCCTGTCTTGAGAGAAAGCATATTCTTCATTTGTACAAATAAAAGCCCCAAACACCCTGGCTTTGATTTGCGGCCAGCAAGGCCTAAGGTAATCAGGGCTCAGACAGGACGTGACCAAACAGATCATTTTGGGTAAAAGTGAGTATTGGAGTTTCCCTATCCAGGGGCCTTAAGGCCCAGAGAGCCATAAAAAATGAGAGCTAGGGGACTGCAGTGGCCTGGGCCAGCCCCTCGTTTTGCAGACCTCTGGGCTCACCATGCTTTCAGAGCTGAGCATATGAACTTGGACATAAAAGGTGGTTGAAGCTTGAAGAAGAAAGCCCGCGATGGAAGCTGAAGGAAACAGAATGGTATATTGAAGAAGCACCTTATCCTCTGCCTCTTGCTGGTGTCAAAGTAAGAAATAGGAGATTTTAAAAACAATGGGATTGTGCAATATGATTTTTAAAAACCAAACAAACAGAAACAAAAAACCATTGCTAGAGATTCTTTATTTTAAAAAAAAAAAAAAACAGCCTAAAACTTTTCAGCCAAAGTGTTTGAGGTCAGTCCTACTGGTAAGAGGCAACTGGTCTTGTTAACTGCGCGTGATTCTTTCGAGCCTTAGGAATCTCCATTTGCATAAATGACACTTGCAAAGAGAGGCATAAGATGACATTTGGACAAATGCCACTTTCTTCAAATGAAAAAGAACTGGCCTCAGTTATACAAAGGAAGTTTTGTGGGAGCAAAAGAATAAGGAGAATTCTAAACCCAGATTTTCAATTTGATTCTGTCTATAGAAAGTTTGACATCCCAGATAAAGAACAAGAGCAAATTAAAACTATGTGTCAAGGCCACTCTGACCATCTTGACCTTAAATGACACGCAGAGACCAGGAAACACAAGGAAATGAATTTAAGATACTCATACTCCAAATATACATATCCATTTGTATTTGTTTCCTTCTCTT
The DNA here is from genome assembly GCF_001890085.2 of Hipposideros armiger. NCBI lineage: Eukaryota > Metazoa > Chordata > Mammalia > Chiroptera > Hipposideridae > Hipposideros > Hipposideros armiger. The sequence goes on from NW_017731559.1 coordinate 2,660,797, forward strand.
TTTTCAATATGTTGGAGAAAAATATGCTGACAGAATGGCCACTGACTGAGCTGACCCTGTTCTTCACAGGGCTGAAAATGGAAAGGCTCACTTCCCAGGTCTGGGGTGGGTGGGGGCGGGGGAGAAAAGGGTGAC
>NW_017731559.1:2660963-2666096 GCF_001890085.2 Hipposideros armiger
GGGGGGGGGTGTTCTCAGAACATTGATGACGTGGGTGGTGGGTGTCCAATACTGCGGGACCTGGCTTCCTACCTGAAGAAGACTCCCTGGACTTCATTACTGTCTATGATATATCTCAAAATGACCCAAGCTGACACCTGGCAGAGTAGTAAGGTATTCAGAGAACCTACTCTGAGTAGACACATCTGGAGTTAGACATTATCTTATTAAACCTTTGTTGTGGGGTCAGAATCAAATAACCGTTTCATGAAAATTCATTTCTTTTGCTCCCCATAGAGGCAAGGTTTAGAATTTTCATCCAATTTTTAATCTGGCCTGAAAAATATACTTCAGTGTTCAATGATTTAACCTCCTCTGAGATATGGGTATTAAATGGATTAAATGCTTTAAGGAATATGCATCTAACTGTGTATTTACCCACATGTTATATGCTTGGTTCTTTATTTTCACCTGCCCAGGGAGGACATCCATCGGTGCTTATAAACCCTATTCCCCCTGGTGATCATTTAGTACCAAGTTAACCTAATGATTGGCAAAAAAGAGTGTGCAGAATTCAATACAATCCAACACACAACCACAGAAAAGGTCTCAGCACTTACTCTGGAGTGACAGTGTCCTTGCTGGCTTCTTACATGGCACAGAGCTTCCCCAGTCCCCATCTCTGCCTCTCCGCCCAGTGGAAGCCTGCTCAAGGAATTCTCTCTATGCTCATCAGTGGGTGCACGAGGGCTCTAGACAAGTCAGTGTGAGAGCATGGAAAGGAAGTCCTCCAGAGTCTCCAAAGATGTAAAAACACAGAACAAAGCTAAAATGCCACAAAAAAACCTTGGGTCCACTACCCCGGAGTGAAAGCAGTGTTTAGTGAAGGATGCTTCATCAGGAGGCCTGCATGTCAGTCAAGGTGAGTGGAGCCATCCTCGCCATGCAGGGGAAATCCTGCATCTGTTTCTGCACAAGTGGGACCAGCACAGTCAGCAGGACTCAAGTGAGCCTCTCAAAATGGGAAGATACGACACAGTCCACCCTCTGCAGCGGCTCAGAGACCCCCCCCGCCCCAGAAAGAGTTCTTGACGCAGTGAGCAGAGGCGGTCTCACCATCTTTGCTTTCTTCTCTCTGGGAAGATGAAGAAACTCTGCAGCCCAGCAGGCTGGTCTCTAGCTGGCATCCAGGGAGCCTCCTTTTCCTGTGGTCACCTTTAGCCGCCTTTCCTTTCTGAGAAAACCAGCAAGGCCTCTCCAAGTCCACCGAGCAGGAGGCTGCAAAAACGGCAAGATGTCAGTTTTGCATTCCCACAAGCCAGGAGGCTGCCTGGTGCTCACATACAACAGAGAGATGCCCTCTCATTCTGCTGCTGGGACTCTCATCCCACTTCCATGTCTGGCCCAGGAGCCATCCAATCTTCCATCCAGAGTAAACCTTAGCTATGCAGTGGGAGGGGAGTGGGCTACGAGGTGGGTGTTGCTACCTTCCCTCAGGGAAGGTGATCTGTCCATTCCTGCTGACCAGGTGGAGGTGACAGCACTCCGGGTAATGCTCTCTGGTGGAAATATCAGAGGAGGGCTCCCACAGAGCAGCCTGCCTGGTGCTTTTTGAGGGTTAATTGGTATGAAGTCGTACAGGTATTCATAATTGTAGTCATTAAAGTGAAACCTCTAAATGTTTTTATTTCATTTAGACTAGCAGAACACTTGAAGATGAAAATACAAATGGGGACATCATGGATTTCCCACCAGAGCAGAAATAAACATGGTCAGTGGTTTGAAAATGAAAAAGTAGTGAAGACTGTGAGAAAAAGAAGAGTTGACTATTTTAACATGCCTACAATTTAATACATCCAAAGGTCTGGACATTTTCTATTTTAAACTTCTCAGTAGATAAGCCAGTGTCTGTCTGAATCCCGTCATTCTTCCCAAAAAGCACTCCTGGGGCCTGGGCTGGGCCATCAGTAAAGGATTATGATGTGGGGAGTCCCCTCTGATTATGAAATGCCCTTGTTCAGAAGCAGCCCTTCCAAGCGTACCCTTTTCTCCCTTTCCTTCCCCATCTACCCACCCAATATCCCAATCCTCCGATATGCCCATATATACAACACACATACGTTCAGGCTATGGTACCTTTATACTGAGGGTGCCAAAAAAATGTATGCACATTTGAAGAAAGGGTTAAAGTATTAAAATCATAATACTTAATATACACCAATAACAAAAGATGACTGCAAGTCACATTTGACTTCTGCAATTACAAGAGGAGCTCAAAGTGGTTACCATCAACGTCCAGACGCTTCTTATTACAGCGAACTACTACTTGAGCAACATTGACCAAAGTGTTCACTTGTATACATTTTTTTCGGCACCCCCGGTATTTCTAACGTCCATCTAGGGCACTGAATATATGAAACACACAAATGCTGTGTATAGTACACTCCCAGGGAGAAATGTGGGTGACCCTGACCACTTGTGCCATTTACCACTTTTAGTATGGACTGAATCCACCAAGTGTGAGAATATAAAAACAATAAACTGAGTTCAAATTATGGCTCAGTCACTTATTAGCTGCAAACTCCTGTGAATGTTATTCGGCTTTAGTTTCATCTGTACCACAGGAGACGATCACGTCTACCAGTCTTTGTGAGGCTTAGAAGGATATACCGGAAGCAATCTACCCCTGTGCTTGGCCTATAACAGACAAGCAATAAAATATTATTATTTTCTAGTTGACCCCTCTCCCAGAGGAGCAATCCCTTCTTCACTGGCCCTCATAGTTGGCTTGCCAGCTTCTGCCTGAAGACTTCTAGTGAGCAGCACGTCCTGCTGTGCAAAGCAAGGCTGTCCCACTGTTGAACAGCTGTAACCATGGGATTCCAGCAAGCATCTATGGGCATCTTACTTGGGGAGGCACATGGTTCCTCCCTCTAGGAGGAAGCCCTTTCTCATACCGACCCAAAAATTGCGTCTAACAACGTCACCTGTGGATCCAAGTCCTACTCTCCGGAGCAACAGAGAATAACCCTATTCCTTCATCATCCACCTGTCAACCCTAGAGAATGGGGAAATCTCCTAAATCACCATCATCTCCTCTCTAGGTGAGTGAAAGCCTCTGGGTGAGGGCGCTGGGGCAGTGGGCAGGGAGGATGCCCCCCAACCCGGGCTGACAGCGGGCATGGCAAGGAGAGGAGCCTGAGGGAGATGTATGCCTAGTACCTGCAGCTCTGAGTTGGAAGGTACTTTCCTCTTTCCTACAGAAACTATAGTGACAGTAAGTTGGTAAATCCTCGTTAACACACATTTCACTCCTAACAATGTAGCTGAAGCTGGTGTTTACATTATGAACCAGACACATTTCTGAGGATGCTCTTAGATCTACAATCATCATTTATAGGATTGTTTCTGTGCAAAACTGGCATCCAAGGTCCAAAAGATCATCTTTTGAAACATGACACATTCGTGGTGGTCCCTAGTCTAGTGCAGGACCCAGATGCTGGAAGGTTCTGTTGCCTCTTTTCTTTGGATGAAGAAGTGACAGAGAAAGGGAAGCCATTGTTTTTGTACACAGGCTCACCTCTAAAGATCGAGTTTTTCCTTTCAGCAGGTCTGCTGTTCCCGTCACCACTCCTTAAAGAACACCTACACCACTTAAACACCTGGCAAGTGGAGTGTCACTGTGACCTGACGTAAGGGCTGCACAGAGCTTTGGGTTTGGAAGGTTTTATTTCTGCAAATGTAACTGGGGCTCAGTGTTTCCTACAGTTTCCACTAATCCCCCTTAAGAAGAGCAGGCTGTCAACTGGCTCTCTGCCATTTTTACTCCCCCAGCCTTAGAACAATGCTGAAGTGTTTCATCCCTATGGCTTAGCTATTTTCTGAAACACCAAAGCAGCTTAGTGAATGCTAAAATGAAAACAAACCTTGGTTTAGTTTACTGTTCAGAGAGCCAGGGAGGTGAGCTTTGATGTTGCTTTTTGAACAGCAGGAAAAGCTGACATGGGGTGCAGGAATCTTAATAGCATTACAACTATTTAAGTCAGAGCTTTACTGAACTGTTTGAAAATCTTGTAATCCCCATCATTCCTGAAATGAACAAACTTTGTGTAACTAAGGCATAAACATCAGATTGCAGAGCATGCCCAGCCAGAAATATTCATCACTAGCTTCTGTTCCAGGGGTTTATTTTCAGCATTTCTCCAGTCCTTCTCTTTTCTCTCATCGGGAGCCAAATGCCCCATCTCAATTTTACATTTATTTATGATTGTGGTTATTCCATGAATTCCTGTTGAACCCAGTGGAGAGAGGACAGACACCGTATCCATTTCCCAGCTGTAGGCCCAGTACTTAATACAGCACCTAATAAATATTTATTCAGTGAATGATGTGTGAATGAAAAAGGGGCTATGTAATAAACCTGACAAGCTTAGGGGGGCCACACGGCAGGCCTGACAAGCTCAGTGACTAAAAGTAACCACACAGGATGGTCTGATCATAAACTCCTAACTAGGCGGACCATGGCAGGTAGTCTTATCCCAGGCTTATAGCTTCCTTAGCAAAGGTCAGTCTTTACCTTAAGCGGGCCCTGTCCACTAGTCTTATGCATCTAGGATAACATACCTTTGAAATGTCAGAGTAATTTTCTTTTCTAAGAGCTCTCAAAGGTACAACTGCTGGCGCCAGAGAACAAAACCACCAGAGAACAAGACCACAGAACCCCTCACTGTGATCTTGTTCCCCACATACCATCTCTATGTGCTGTAAATGTTCATTAGTAACTATCCTGTACCCATCAATGTAAAAGAAGTGTTACTCCATTTTGCTTTGTACCCAATCCAGGAGATTTCCCCGCTTTGCTTTCTCCCACCTCCTTAATCTGCCACCAATGGATTTCACATAGTACCTGTCTTATGTTTTCTCCTGTGATGCTAACACCTAAAAGGAACTTGAGAACTGCCATGTTTCAGAGCATTTTCTCAATCTGGTGAGAACTTGCTTCAGGGCACGTCCTGAAAATTTGGCTCAAATAAACTTTTAAGAAACTTTTCTATCGGTTTGGACATTCTTTTGTCAACAGATGTAATTCTTATACTTGCCCCCCTTTCCCCCATCTCTATTCCAAACTATTTTTGTTTTTTTTCTCTTTTCCTC
>NW_017731559.1:2667201-2684133 GCF_001890085.2 Hipposideros armiger
CAGCCTACGCTGTTGCCGGCGACTCATGGCAGCCCAGCTCCAGGTTGAGCTGTTGTTCAGCATCTTAGCTGTGGAGGGCAGTGTCACTGGGCCCTCATATGTGGGATCTGAACCGGGGCCCTCTGGCGTCCCAAGCCAGCTCTTAACCATCGCGCCACTCGGCCGACCCCCATAGATTGTTTTTATAATTAAAAAGAAGATCATTAGTTAGACAAGAACAGTTGCTTTGAATTAAAGCCTTTCAAAGTTGACCAACATTGGGTACTTAGGTTTATAATTTTTCTTGGGTACAGTATTTAGAATGGCCAGCCTTCAAGCTGGCCACTTGTTTATTCAGCAAGCACGTAGTGGTAGGCGGAGAGACCAAAAGGTGAATTCAAGGTGGTTCCTCTCCCTGAGGAGCTCACAGCCAGGTGGTAGATGGGGTGTGCACACCTAATTCAGCCTGATACTTGCTGAATGGACTGTACATAGAGGGTGTGGGAGGACTTGACACCTAAGCTGATCCAAATCTCTAGCTAGGAGCTAAGCAAGTTCCTGACATTTCAAGTGGCATTTTCTCCATTAATCACCACAAACCTCTAGATACGTGATTTCCAACTGGGGCGATTTTGCCCCCAAGGGGACATTTGGCAATATCTGGAGACATTTTTTGGTTGTTACAACTGAGAGTGGTACTACTGACATCTAGTGGGGTGGGGCTCAGGTTTGCTGCTAAAAATCCTGCAAGGCACAAGACAGGCCTCCACGACAAAGAATTACCTTGCCCCAAATGTCAACAGTGCTGAGGGTGAGAAACCCTGCTTTAAATGATGACCTATTTTGAGCTCCTAAGCTGTTGCCCTCCCAAGAAGACGGATAATGACATGCGCACTAGTCTCCTAGGTGGTGACTTCGCTGGGGTCATAGACTGTGTTGGTAGCCTCAAAGCTCAGCAGGCACTTCTTGTGGCATGAGACAATATACAAGCAAATGGATATGAGGATGTCAGCTTATACAGGGTCCTCCGGTCTCAGCCAGCCGGGAGAGGGAGAGGCCATCCTGACTCAGAAAGCCCATGTCCACGTGAGGGGGCAGCCTCTACCCATTCCTGCAACAGCTGCCATGGGGAGATGCAGGCCCAACATAACAGCTGTTCCACATTTTCAGAAAAATCTGGAGATCTGCACTTTTATGGGGAAATAACCTGATTTCTAAATGTTGACTAATGAAAGATTTGAAAACAAAAAAACAAGAAACAATAACTATCCAGGGAAACAAAACAGGCCTGCCTTGTGTGACATTTGACCAGTCAAAGCTCTCACAAGGCAGAGACCTGGAGCTGAGAGCTGGCCACCTAGTCACGGCTTGAAAAACACCGAGTGTATGGATAATGCAGACCAGCTTTGTGCAAATGACAGAAAATCTGAAATACAGTCTGACACTCCTCTTCTGGTGGTTCACTTTGTGGTTGGAAAATTCTTGGAGGCTGAAAACACACCATCCTTAAACTCAAGAGTTCTCAAAAATCAGGAAATTCCAACGTCAAGGTTCCTTTTGCAATAATCACACATGCAGTTTCTTTGATTTGGGCGCTCACAGCCTTTCTCTCTATTTTGTCCAGGGCATACCATAAAGTTCACAGGGTGTGAAACGGCCTGGAGACCTGGCCTCTTCTAGACTTCTGCTGTAATATTCAGACAGCATTCCTCCCATGGAGGGCCATCTCACGTTCATTTCTCACACTCAGTTCAACACCTTGGTTTTTTTTAGTTCACTCTGAAATTCTGTACAAAATACAGAATTTTGTATTTCTGAACAAAATAAGCCTTCTGTTGATGCAGGTTTATTTGGAAGAATTTAGACTATCACTGTGAGGGTTAAGACACCGAAATCTGGGGAATAGTGTCAATAATGTACTAGGATACCTTGGCAATTGGGTTTTTCGATGCCAACCTGCCCACCATTTCTGTCACGCCTGTCCACAGAGACAGGTAGAGAAAGAAGGAGGAAGCGTAGGATTAGCTCCCTGCTCCTCAGCCCCAGCTCTGCTCACAAATCGCCATCTCACCCCCTGCCCCTCCACCCTTCCTTGTCTTCTTGGGGCAAGAAAGTTCAAATCTCTTCCCCCCACAGCCTAGCTAAGCCTCTCCCTTCTGCACAAGGTCCAGTTTCAAGACAGTTCCAAGGCCTTCCTGATCACCCCACCCCCTCTCTCGCCTTCAGCCTTCACATTCATTGTGCATTCAAACAATTACTATACCAGGCCACAAAGTATCTGTATGACTTCCCTTCCCCTGAAAACTGCTTGAGGGCTGGATGATGGCTCATGCCTCGTAATGACTTCCATATATTTTGCATACAGCAGTCACTCAATAAATATTTTTAGCTGACTGGTAGAATTATAACTTATAGCAGTAAAATTCAAAGGCAATGAGATCTGTCTTGTAAAAATGCTCCATTGGGCTCCTTAGTTCACCATGTCGGCCCCTGAACAAGAAATAGGGCCGTCTTGTGCTGGGTGACATTCCTTCTGTTTGCTGTCGCGCCATCTAGATGCTCTTTATAGATGATCACACTGGTGGGAGGAGGAACATTTAGGCCAATTTTTCTTCTCCCTCCCTTAAGACCCACTTCTACCTAGGCGCCATCTACACTGCTGGTAAACCCAAAATAGGGCCGTCTTGTGCTGGGTGACACTCCTTCTGTTTGCTGTCGCGCCAACTAGATGCTCTTTATAGATGATCACACTGGTGGGAGGAGGAACATTTAGGCCAATTTTTCTTCTCCCTCCCTTAAGACCCACTTCTACCTAGGCGCCATCTACACTGCTGGTAAATCCTTGGTGTTTCCCGAATCAGTTCCAGGGAGATACATGGCAGGGTATGGGGCCTTGGACACACACAGACCTGGGTTTCAATCCTGGTCCAGTCACTTAGTAGCTCTAAAATCTTGGGTAAAATCATTTAAATGTCTTTGGACCTCAGTGTCTTCATCTTTAAAATGGGGATAACTTGAAAAGTTGTGAAACTCGATGGGATAATATTAATGTAAAAAATGTCTGAAACATAGTAGTTGCTCAATAAATAGTTATTATTATTAAAAGGAAGAGGAGGAAAGGCCAAGAAGAGGAAGAAGAAGAGGATGTGGGAGTACTTCCTAATTTTTATTTTTCTTCCATTTTCTCTTCTTGGGGCTGGAAATGCCCCCAATTAGGGGCTCCCAAGAAAGGGAGCCCCTAATTCTGAATGCTGTGAGCAAAAAGATTTATTTCTGTCAGTCTGGGATGGTTTAGATATGGACCTGCCTTCATGTAAGGAGATGAGCAACTGTAGACATCAGAGGGGCAGCGATTTTCCACTTTTATCCAAGAATGGATCCTGGCACATATTAGGCCCGTGGTAAATATCTATTTATTGTATAAACCCCTGCCAGCCCAACACGACATGGGATGCAAAGTCACTTCCTCATCATGATATTCACAGATTCTGGTCCTGCCCCTCACATTTATCCTGCAGGAATCTACTGACATTTAAAAATAATACCACTGGGCCGGCCAAGTGGTGTGATGGTTAAGAACTGGCTTGGGATGCCAGAGGGCCCCGGTTCGGATCCCACATATGAGGGCCAGTGACACTGCCCTCTATAGCTAAGATGCTGAACAACAGCTCAATCTGGAGCTGGGCTGCCGTGAGTTGACGAGGACGGCCTAGGCTGCAGCCCCTGTGGCAGTGGGTTGCCACGGGCTACCTTGTGTAGCCAGCAGCCAGCGTGAGCGACCAGCAGCCTCAGTGAGCGGCCGTCCAGAAGCCGGCGGCTGATCTGCCTCGCCCGGGAAGAGCACAATGATGGTGCCAGCTTGGGCCAGTGAAGCAATGTCCTCCACAACTAGACTGAAGAACAAAACAACAGCAACTTGTGTGTTCCCCTTTCCCCAATTCCCCAGCACTGTTCCCATCCCCCCAATACCCCAATAAAAATCTTAAAAAAAAATACCACTGCATCTGCGGCTATGACAGCATCAAGGGATTACTCACAAGAAGTCCTGGGAGACGGGAGGCTGCCAGGGGCACTCCCAGGCATCAGTCCTAGCCCTCACCAACCAATTTACAAACAAACAAACAAAAAAACCGAACTCACAGGATTGCTCTGATCCCAAGCATGAGAAAAAAATACTGATTTTCTAGAACTATGCCTTATTTGAGTAAAGCTAAGCAACAATATGATTTTTCTCTCCCTAATGCTGGTAAATAAATGTGAAAATCTCTTCTACACCTTGTCTGTACCCACCTCACTGGCATATATACATTACTGAACCAAACACTGCATTTTTCTCACCATTAAACCAAAATTGTTATGACTTCTGGCAGGTGGCAATAGTGGGAGTGGAAGATAAAAGGCCTTTTACTTGATGCATTTCTGTATTGTTTTAAACATCTCACAAATAGAATGTATTACTATGTAGTTTAAAAATATGTAAGTATATAATCCCCAAATGAAGCACGCCCATTGAGAAGGGAACCATGAGCTATTTTAAGACTTTAAAATCACCTCCCTCTCCCCTGCAAATGACAGCCCAAACCCTTGGTAACGATGGCCTCCCCTGGTTTGCATACAGTTATCTGGAGGAGATCCAAGTGTTAACTTGGTCAGCTCTTCAATGGGCAGAGTCTACGCAGAGCATTCAGAGGTGGAACGCAAGAGATGGTTTCATTATGTTTCCAGCGTGACTGTGACCACCTGGCCCTCGAGCAGAACCACAGCAGGTACAGGGGCCCCAACAAGCCCAAAGTACCTGTTTCCTGTGTCACAGACAGAGAGCTCAGCGGCCTGTTTGTGAAGGACAAGCTGAGGTGCCCCAGTTGGGCTGTCGTGCTACGGCAGTGACGCATTCAAGCAGCCTCCATCTAACCTTGTTACCAGTCGGCCAAATCCCCTTGTGACCACAGCTCTGAGGCCTATGGTGCAGGGCTGTGTGGCCTTTTCCAGGAGGTGTGACCTGAAGTTACTGTCACAGCCACCACATCTATCTCCTGGATAGCCGCTCCACAGCCATTGTCTCACGTGGCTGCCTCGGCCATCCTTCTCAAGTGGCCATGTGCTCACATCACCGACTGCTTCACACCCTTCCCCAGCTCTCTCCTGCATCCACCATGGCGCCCATGTGCCTTGCAGGGGGCACTACCCTCTAGGAGAGAGGCAGACCCTAACAAGCAGAACGATGAACAAGCAAGGTAACGACTGTGGGCGCCATCAGGAGGGAAAGAAGCAAGGCGACGGGAAGCAGCTAGGGCAGTTTATGTAATAGAGTGTGATCAGGGAAGGCCTTTCTGAGGTCACCTGGATGTGGAGACCTGGAGGATGAACAGTCAGTGGCCAACTGCAAAACTGGGTGGAAAGCACTCCAGGACGAGTGGATGAGCCCAAAAACCTCTAAGGTGGGAATGTGGATGCCATGCTCAAGGCGCTGAGAGGCTCTCCCCTCCTCTGACCTCCAGGCCGATTTAGTCACCTACATACTGATATCTCGACTCTCAGGTGTAACGGGCACCTCAGCCTTCATAGATCCAACACAGCTCCAGATAACCCTCTACGCTTACCTTCTAGAACACTGCTCTTCATATATTATTCCCCATCTTGGTGAAGGGCAACTGCATTCTTTCCACAGCTCAAACCAAAAATCTAGAAGTCATTCTAGGCTCTTTCTTTCTCTCAAATCCTATGCCATCAGCACACTGCAGGCAGCCTACCACTTCTTACTGTTTCCATTGCTGTCAGGCCAGTCTTAGCCATGTTGCACCGAGATCATTGCCACCATCCCTATTTGGTCTTCCTGCTTCCTACCTGTCCCCTCTACAGCATATCCTCCACACAGCAGACAGAGGGATGAATTTTAAACAGAGGCTCAAAATGTGGCTCAAAATCCTCTTCACTTTCCCTCTCCTCACACCAAAGCCAAGTCCTACAATGGCCTTTAAAACCCCACATGGTCGGATGCCAACTACCTCTCTTTCCTCATCTCCTGCTCTTCTCCTCATCACACTGCTCTGGTCACATCCCTCCTCAAACACAAGCACACTCCCACCTCAAGACCTTTACACTTGCTCTTTCCTCCAATAAGCCCATGACTCAATCCTCACTCTTTAGGTCTCTGCTCAAATATCACAGGGAGAGGCAGTGCTGTCTTTAAGTGACCGGGTGGGTGCATTCTAAACAAGGATGATTTTAAGCTTGTGTAAGAGAAAATAAATTGAAGGATCAAAGAAACAAAACCCAAACACAGCTGTATCTATAAAATAGCTGTTCTGCAATAGTGGTTACTCTTGTGTGGATGAGTGGCTGGAAGGAGTACTGGGAATGTCCTATTTCCTGATCTGGTTGCTGGCGCTAGTAGGTATAGTTATATTCAACTCGTGAATATTCATCAAGTTATATATTCATGATATATGCACTGTGCAGAATGTATATTTAAATGTCAATAAAATATATACCCAACACACACACCCTTTTGTCAACATTTGAGAGCAAAAATTAGTATCCTCATGAAACCCAAACAACGAATTTTCATTTCCTCTCTCGATGCACATAAAGACTTACCATCCCACAGTTGCACTCGTCAGGATCATATCAAACAGCAATATTGATAACCCAGCTGTGATCACCTGCCGAAATAATTCCAACAAAGGTTATCAGAGTGGTAGGATTTCAGTAACCTTCTCCAAAGCCACTTTTCACAAGCTTAGGTCACGCGAATTCAGATCTCCGACATGAACGTTTCTTTCCACTTCATGCCCTTTTCCTCACACACTTCCCAGCCGCCAGGACTTAGGGCTGTCTCTGAGCAAAGCGTTTGGTGTGGAAAATGCTAACTCCTAGTTTATTTTGGAGGTGGGAATCTTCAAAGAAGCATTTCATTTTCAAACTCTTTCAAGGGAGGCACAGAGCCAGCATCTCTCCAGAGCAGGGGTGCAGGAAGAACACTCATTTCCATCTTGTCTCAGCTGTGCAGAATTCATCCCCAAGGTCAGTGGTGCTCATTAACCTATTCCTGGAGCCTCCAGATAAAATCTATCTGTCAACCTGCCTTTGCCTATAGCACTATCCCCCCACCCCTCCATCCTCATGCCCTGTCTTTCTGGCCCATGTCACACATTCTAAGAAACCAGGTGCTTCCTGGGGAAGGGAGCAATTAAATCATTAATTAATTATTTGCAAATATCTAGAAGCCAAAGGAGAGGGAACAGGTCACTGCCACATCAGCCAGAAATTACAGGAAAGTTTCTTAGGAATGGCAGTAACGGGGCTCAGACTCCTGCGGTGCCTTTAAATAGTTGGCACAAAGAGTGTGCGTGAACCATAGGCCCAACTTTGTCAACACTTGGACTGTCTGCTTAGGAAAAGATGTTTTCCCCCCAGTATTCTGCATTCTGGAATGCCAAACAGCTTCCACTGGGAGGGTCACCCTTTGGACTTGCTTTCTTGCAAGGAGAAGAAGCATGCTGTACTGGGATGGGTCGCTTGGGTTGGATGCCCTTGGAAATGTCAACTACCATCTCACTGAAGGGGACTTCACCTGCCGTCTTAGACGCCTCTTCAGATCTCCAAGCGAGCAGATAGTAAGAAGGAAGGAGTACATTTCATGGGTCTTATCGTAATTCATTTACCATCTGAAAAAAGTCTGGAAATGTAAACCAGAAACCCGCATACATACTTTGTGAGATTTTGGAACCTTTGCAGTCTACCCATTTGGGGGGTCACTTCTGTTTGCTTCCCTTTATTGATTTGCTGCCAAAAACCTTGACAACAAAAAAACGTGTTGTCTTCAGGAACAAAAAAGAAGTGGCAATAGGGTGAGAGAGACAATTGCAAAACAGAACCCAAAGGGCAAGGGGAAAGGAATTATTCAAAGTGTTGAGTGGGGGGGTTTATAATAAAGAACATGATATTATGAATTGCCATTCTTCCACCCCACCCCCTTTTTGTTTTATTTAGAACTTTTGCACCTATGATATAAATCATGTGGGGCTAAAATTTTATTATCTTGCAATACAATTGTCTGGTTTTGGAAAAAAACCACATAAGTTAGTCCATCAGCTTTCCTATTTTCCTGTAAAAGGCAAAGGTGATCTTTACTGTAAAAGCGTCTAGTTGTCTTTAACGTGATCTTTAACGGCCACTGTTCTTAATCAACCTTCTCTTTCTCTTTAATTCCAGTCTGCCATTTTCAGTTTTTGCAAACATGTATTTCATCTGAGTTTTCCAACTTATTACGTTTAGCTTTTTGGAGAAATAGTATTTTATCTCATTTGTCCTCGTTTTTATCACCTTCCCTTTTATTCTTACTTTCATTGTCATTTTCTCTTCCTTTTTTTCCCTCCTTCCTTAGTCTTAACCAAAGTTACTCTTGTTAATCCCTCTTTACTTTTGTAATGTCTTGAGCATTTCCTGGGATGGTACCAATGAAGATGTGTTTCTTGGAATTGCGGAAAAAGCTCCATTCAACTGCAGGATGTTAGTGCTGTTGGCAGCTTGGAACACTTCATTAAATCTCTGTAGGCTTTCCCAATTCTTCACCATTGCCTTCATCTCCTTTACTCCTTTTTACCAGCTCTTTTTTTCCTCTCCTCCCCCCACCACAACTTTATTGAGGAATACCTGACAAATATAACTGTATATATTTAAAGTGTATAGTGTGATGATTTGATTCACATATATATTCACAACCTTCTTTGTTTGGTTTCTCTCCTTACTCTCTATTGCCTCTTTCATATGACTTTCAGTCTAAACTGTGACGCTGACAGCTCCCACATGCCCGGCAATCGTCACAGCCTAGGACTTATGCCTCTGTTCATCTGTGAGTTTCTTTAGCTTAGGAAAAATCTTGTCTGCTGTGAGATAGACAGCTGGCCTGCTTGTTCCTATTAACTGCACCTTTTGCCAAGAAAAACACATCTTAAAATGTTCAAGCCAGTCTTTAGTTGAAAATAAGGTTGGTTTAGTAGCCACGCTGGTGCCTTTCCCATCTGCTGCTTCCTGGAAATGTTTGTATAGTCTCCTGCTTTTCTCCCGAGCCACTTTTTCAAACTTCTCTAAATTTTTATCTTTCAGTGAACAAATGTTCTGCTGGCTGTCTCACTGAAATTTTACCAGTACGTTTGTCTTTTTTCTGTAGAGAATGTACAGTATGCTTGTTTGCACTGTCAAGCTACTGTGTTAGATGGGCCACTTTTTAATCTATTTCAGTAAGAACCCTCAGTTTCTTAGGCTTCTGTTCTTTCTTTTATTTCTACCACTAGTCCTAGCAGTCAGCTATCTTTTTGGAGACATATTCTCCCCCCCTGCACCGCGCCCCCCCCCCACTCTCACCAAAGCTGTACCACTTCAGAAAACTCGCTGCATAAGGACATGTAGCAGCTGACAACACCTTGCTGAGGAGCAGGTGGCACTGCGCAGTTGTCAGCCCGACTTACTCACTTAGTGACTTACACTCATACATCCGCCTCACCATGTATGAGGTTCAAATTCATGCTTCAGCAAACTGATAGATTTCTATATGTCATGGGTTGCCACGGCCACTCAAGAACACTCCAAATTGTGAATAGTAAATCTGCTCATGCCAAGAGCCCACTCTACTTCTAATTCCACTAAGGAACAAACAGAAGCTAAGAGGGGCTGACTATGAGTCTGGGTACAGAATGTCGCATGCATAGTCACCTAGGGGTGGGACTGGAAGGTGGAAGGGACTCTGTAAGCTCGGAGGTGAGGAAACAGTGACACAGAGATGATGTGTGACTTACTCCAGGGGCCTGGCTACTTCCTGGCAGGGAGCTGTAGAACTAAAGCCCTGACTTCCAGGCCAGGCTTCGCTCACAGCCAGAAACTCAAGAAGGGCTTACACAAGCTCCATCCAGCTTTTTTGAAAAAATAATTGACTGAAAGCAGGGACTCAAACAGATATTTGCAAACCCACGTTCATGGAAGCATTATTCATAATAGCCAAAATTTGGAAGCAACACAAGTATCCCCTGATGGATGAATGTACAAGCAAAACATGGTGTATACATACAATGGAATATTATTCAGCCCTAAAAAGGATGGAAATTCTGCAATATGGTACAGCATGATTGAACCTTGAAGACATTATGCTAAGCGAAATAAGCCAGACACACAAGGACAAATACTGTATCATTCCACCTCTCTGAAGTACCGAGAGTAGTGAAATTCAGAGACAGTAGAATAGAGGTTACCAGGGCCTGGGGGGAATGGGAAATGGGGAGTCAGTGTTTAATGGGTGCAGAGTTTCAGTTTGGGATGATGAAGAAGTTCTGGAGATGGATGTCAGTAAAAGTGTAAACTTTTTTTTGAAACCTCAAAGTGGCTAAAATCTGCTCATGAAAAAGACTAATTTACTCTTGGAACTTGACACTCAAGAGACACAGAAGTAGCTACCAATTGTTCTTGCTTACAGAGAGCATTTATTTTATTTTATTTTTATTATTAGTTTTAGGTGTACAGAACAAAGCAATAGTTATCCTTTTCACCCCTCACAAAGTGACAACCCCCCTACCCCTATCTACTGCCCCCCCCGATATCATACATATCTATTACAATTCCATTGACTCCACTCCCCACACTGTACTCCACATCCCGTGACTATATATGTATATTAAATTATAGCTGACATACAGTATTATTCAACGGCAGCTTCAGTTGTACAGTGCAGTGGTCAGGCCTCTACACCATCTATGAAGTGGTCTCCCTAACAAGACATGAGTCCATCTGGCCCCCTAAAAAATATTTATAACATTATTGATTATATTCCCCAGACTGTCTTTCCTATCCCTGAGGCAATATTGTAGTTACCAATTTATGTTGTCTCGTCAGAAAGCATTTTTAAAAATACAATTTTTTCCCCCAAGAAGAAAGAGTCCTGTGCCCTGAGGAATGTCTCCTTGCACACGCAGATCAGAATAACAACACCAGGACCTGCCTGCCACAGGTGGAGCCGTGCCAACAACAGCAGAACTCAATACATTGTGTCGGCAGCAGGGTTTTGAGCTTCCTGGCTTTGTCAACGGATGTCACAACCTCCGTGTTATTTAAACAGAGTTTGGTATTGAAAGCAGATCAGGTTTGTTTTTTAAACATTCATTTCAATTCTAAGACAAATTTTCTGTTTGTTTAAAAGAAAATAAAAGGGAGTGGTTTTTAGTGGGAACCTGCCAGATAGTCATGTATCTGGGGGAAGAATCAGAGATTCAGGCTCATTGTTATTGATTTGTTGTTATTGTTGTTTAAATACATATGACTTTTTAAAAAGTGACTGATTGCAGGGGCGGCTGGTTAGCTCAGTTGGTTAGTGCGTGATGCTGAGTGCAGTATGCACAGAAGGCCCTTCACTGTAACTGCCTTAGTTACAGCCATGCACGCCCTCCTCCCACTTAAACTGGTTGTAGTTTTTAAAACATGGTTTCATTCCATTATCTTGCCTTTGCCCAGCAAGTTCTCTTTGCCTGGAATAATTTTACAGGCATCCCCACACAATTCTTGCTCACCTTTTGAAAATCCATTTCTAGAACACTTTTCCTGAACCTGGCCCCCATCCACACATCTGAGCAGATCAGGCACTTCTGGGGACTTCCATAACCCCTTGCCACTGCACGTGCCAAACTCCACTGAACTGTTTGGTCTCCCCAACCAGGGTGTGCACTATTCATCTTTATATATTTGGGGCCAAAGAACAGAGATTTGCATATGGTAAGTGCCTGATATATTTTATGAAGCTGCACTAGATCATCAGAGCTGGTTATATAACCCCCAAAAGTCACAATATTGTTTATTTTAAAACCCCTTTTCATAGAGTAGAGACAATTGGAACTTAGACGTGAGAACCATGGGGATACCCTCATCTCTGCTTCTTTGAACTGATTACGTCCATGGGGCTAGAAAGAGTTCCACAGAGAGGATCTGAGACTGGTTCCCTAGTTCTAAGTTCAAAAATGTGAAGGAAGAGTCTGATTGGCTCCTGGACCAACTGATTAGGCCGGGAGGCAGAGTAACGTAAGCACATGGAACCTTACCCTTGAACTTTATGGTTGGAATGCAAAAAGGAGTATTTCCCTAGTGGAAGGTAGGGAAAGTGCTGGGCGAACAGAACAGATGTCTTCTATACCCTTGCCATTGACATCCTCTGGGAGCCTGTAGGGAATGCAGAATCTTGGGCCCCATCTCTACTGAGCAACATGTACTGGAATAGATCTCCAGGTGATATGCATGCGCATTAAAATGTGAGGAGTTCTGTTCCACCCCCTCCAACTCCAGCACTGTCAAGACCTACTCTATCCAGCTGGTGTTGCCACATCTCCAAGAAAGGACAGACTCTAGCTGTCTCACCAGCTGCAGAGCTGGAGGTGTGTGTCAGAACGTCCTGTAGTCTGTGTCGCAGAATCACATATGAATATTACTAACCCGGCATTCCTTTTAGGTTAAAGAGTAAATCTAACAAAAATTTACAATCTGAGAGCAGGCTCTCTTTTTTTTCCCTAGGAGCCAAGGAACTATTCTAAGTCCACCAGACAAAAATCACAGCTAAGGCTGAGAACTCTATTTAGCATTTAAAAAGTATTCAACGAACCCTTATTACTGATCCCATGATTTATTACCATGATCAGTATAATTATCAATGACAGACAACTCATGCTAAACTCTGGGCATGGCTGTTAACAATATTTCGTATCACCTAATTAAAATACACAATGAGCCATTGTCAGGTATCAGAAACACAACACTTACCGTAAGCACAATGGGATAGAGACTATAGATGAGAAACAAGAAGAGATTAGGGTCATATGAAGGAAGGATAAAGTTTAAACCTAGAAAAACCTTAGATGACTTTTAACAAACTACTGCATTTTACAGAAGAAACAAGAGAACAACATTAAAAAAAATGATATGAATATCTAGTTCATGGAAGGCAAGGAAGAAAAGTAACCAAAATTTAAAGACGCATAAAATGTTCCAGACTGACATCAGACTCTGCAGTGTCACATATATGAGCTCATGTGCTCCTCTTAACATCCCTGCCCAGACGGTGCATAGTCCCATTTTACAGATGAAAAAAGTGAAGCTCCCAGAGGTTAAATACCTTACTCAAAGCACACAGTCACAAGGAAAGCACACCCAGGTCTCCTGGTTCCTGTGCCAATCCTCCTTTTCCAACTCTAAGCTACCCTTGGTGGTAGCTTTGCTTAACCGTGGAGATGTCCCCTTGACTAGGTAGTTCTCAACCCTGGTCACACATCAGAATCTCCTGAGAAGTTTTTTTTAAAAAGCAAAGTAAAGTACTGTGCCATATCAATCAAATTGGCATATCTTATAATGAGGCCCAGGTATCAGCATAAAAAAAAGATCCCCTAATGATTCTCATATGAATTTAAGGTTGAATCTGTGATTATTGATGTATTTATTAGTTTTAGTACAAGTATCCCTAAGGCTGCCAAAATTCATAGAACCACTTGAAAACATTGATGAATAGGCCAGAACCTGGTCAAAAATACATCATAATTCCTATCACCATTACCACCACTGCAGAGATCATTTAATGCACCATTTTACATTCCCTCCAGCAGCAGTATGAGGGTTCCAATTTCTTTTTTTTTTAAGTTTTTTTTTAATTGGGGAATTGGGGGATGGGAACAGCGCTGGGGAATTGGGGGAAGGGGAACAGACAAGTTGCTGTCGTTTTGTTCTTCAGTCTAGTTGTGGAGGACGTCGCTTCACTGGCCCAAGTTGGCACCATCATTGTGCTCTTCCCGGGCAAGGCAGATCAGTCGCTGGCTTCTGGATGGCCACTCACACTGGCTGCCGGCCACACACGGTAGCCCATGGCAACCCACTGCCACAGGGGCTGCAGCCTACGCTCACGCTGGCTGCTGGCTACACACGGTAGCCCATGGCAACCCACTGCCGCAGGGACTGCAGTCTATGCCATCACTGGTGACTCTCGTCAGCCCAGCTCCAGGTTGAGCAGTTGTTCAGCATCTTAGCTGTAGAGGGCAGTGTCACTGGCCCTCATATGTGGGATCCGAACCGGGGCCCTCTGGCGTCCCAAGCCAGCTCTTAACCAATGTGCCACTCGGCAGGCCCGAGGGTTCCAATTTCTTCATACCCTTTACTTACCTCTTTTTTTTTTTAATAGCCATCCTAGTAGGTGTGAAGTGGTATCTCATTGTGGTTTTGATTTGCATTTCACTGATGGGAACATCTTTTCATGAGCTTATCGGTCATTTGTTCATCTTCTTGGGAAAACTGTCTATTCAGCTCCTTTGCCCACTTTTAAATTGAGTTATGTGTCGTTTTACCATTGAATTATATAAGTTCTTTGTATATTCTAGTTACAATTCCCTTATCACATATATGATTTATCTGTGGGGTGTCTTTTCACTTTCTTGATGGTGTCCTTTGCAGCACAAGAGTTTTCCATTTTGGTGAAGTAAAATTTATTTTTTTTCTTCTGTTGCTTGTGCTTTTGGTGTCAAGACTTACATTCTGAGTAGCAAGGAATTATAAATCGCTATTCCATCTGACATCTTAATTAACACTATACATGTATCATACATTCCATTATACCATGGCTTCCTTTTTATAGAGCCATTCATTTATTCTACCTTCAAACATTTATTTTCTATTTTAGAACATAATCTACCCAAATCATGTGCTACATTATTTGATTTATAATGAGTTTCCAATGTGATTTTAGGAAAGAAGCCAATAATATCATGCTATGTGATATGAATCCAAGGTTTTGTGATTCAATAGAAATCTGGGGATTAATAAGCATATACAGCAGATCCTCAAATAACATTGTTTTGCTCAATATCATTTTGTTATAACATTGATGAAAAAAATTGATTCCCAGCTGGGGCCACTGTCTGTGTGAAGTTTGTACATTCTCCCCATGTCTGTGTGGTTTTTCTCTAGGTGCTCTGGTTTCCTCCCACACCCCAAAGATGTTAGGTGAACTGGTGTGTCTACATTGTCCCAGTATGAGTGATTGTAGGTGTGTATGAATGGGCCCTGAGATGGAAGAGCATCCTATTCAGGGTTGGTTTCCATCTTGTGCCCTGAGCTGCTGGGATAGGCTCTGCAACCCTGAACTGGAACAAGCAGATTAGAAAATAATTATATTACTTGTTTTTATTAATCTTTCTTAAATGTATGAATAGCTTATATTTACTTCAATGTTTAATATTAGAAGTGTTGGGGGTATTTATTTAGAAGTTTGGTGATGTTTTTGTGACCAGGAATATGCCATAGGAACTTAACTTTTGTATGTGTCAATTAGCCTAGGGTAAATCTGGTTCTGTTGTATGTCATTTTGCTTAAAGTCACAGTTTCCAAGAAGCTATCAATGGTGTTAAGTAAGGACTTACTGTATATTTAATGAAAGAGTCTAGAAAACTTCATGTAGTAGTTCTCCATATATATTCATAGTAATTTTGAAGAGATTGGTGATCAGTTCTTTAAAGTAGTAATAGAGGGACGGAGCGTTGAGGTGATCTAATCTCGCCCCTAAATTTCAACACTATACAAATGTCATTCCATTGTCTATTGGTATTCATAGTTTCAGTTAAAATGTCAGTTGTTTCTTTAAGAGAATGTCTTTTTTCTCTGGTTGATTTTAAGATTTTCTCTTTATCTTTGATTTTCAACAGTTTGACTGGGATATGCCTAAGTATGGTTTTCTTTTTCTTTTTTGTTTGTGGGTTGACGTCTTTCAGCAGTTTTGGAAAATCCTAAGCCATTTTCACCTCAAATATTGATTCTCCCCAATCTCTCTTTAACATCTAGAACTCTAGTTACACATACACTAGGCTTTTTGACGATTTCCCCCATGTATCTATGCTTTGTTCTGTTCTTTCCATTCTTTTTCCATCTTCATGCTTTACTAATCCTGCTACACTGTATCTAGTCTGCTCTTAGACCCATCAAATAACTTATTAATTTCAGATATGTTCTTCAGTCCAATTATAACTATTTAACTTTTTATGTTGAAATTTGAAAATTGAAAATTTTCCCATCATTTAATTAATCTTGTCCTCTATTTTCTTTAATATATTATTCATAGTCATTTTAAAGTTATTTCTAGCATCAACATCTGGATCATTTGTAGTTCGGTTCCTATTACTTTTTTCCACTTATTAGTTATGTTTTCCTGACTCTTCCCATGTCTATAACTTTGACTGTATGCTGGACATTGTGTATAAGAGAACTGTAGAGGCTCCCACTGATAACTTCTACCTGAAGTGTTGCCCTTTTCCTCTACTATGATGATAGGCTCAATCCAATCAGGGATTGAGTGAATCAGAGATGGGTTATAGCTTTAGTAAGACTCAGTCCACCTCTACTTTATCTAGTGTTTTAGGTATGGCCCTCCTAGACTTGTGTTTAAGAGCTTAGTGGATCGCTGTCTCCTCATCCCTGAAAGTTCTACTTTTCAGAAGTTTTGGCCTTAGTTTTTTAGCCTCCCATGCCACACAGTTTCAAAATCTGGCAGTTGTACATTTGCTGAAGGCCCCTACTTCTAGCAGGATTCTGTCTCCTAAGTACCCCAAGACTGTGAAAGTTTTCACTTTCTGGGCCAGCCCACAGTCTCCTGAGCTGCCCCCAGAACACAGTCTCATGGGAAAATTGGACTTGCCTTTGGGGCTCTTTTAGTTTCCAGTCCATCAAGTCAGTTCTACACAACTGCCAAAAAGCTCTGCTAGTTTCTTTTTCCTGCAGAATATTTCTTGTTATTGTACCAAGTCAGATCCTTAGCTCACACCCAGAGCCAACAAATATCCTACCCCTTCTCCAACCCCATGAAAAAAATAAATAGCCTGTGTTACTCAGTATACCTAGAAAGAGTTCTTCTTTTTCTGGAGATTTATTTAATTTAGTTATCACTACTTT
>NW_017731559.1:2684253-2702083 GCF_001890085.2 Hipposideros armiger
GTGGATTGGGGGAGGGGGGTTGTCACTTCGAGGGGTAAAAAGTATAACTATTGCACTGTGTGTACAGCTGAAACTAATTCTAAAAAATGTGTATTTCACAATAAAAAATAATTTAATAAAAAAATGTAGTTTTTGTAATTTGTTTTCCCTTTAGTTATATCAGTTGAATGTTGGCCTGTCACAACATACGACATTCTACTCTGAAGTAAAAGGTTTCCCTTTATTACGTAGAAAAAAAAAATATCCAGCGATATGGTCTAAGCCACTTGTTTTCAAACCAGGCTTCACTAAGCATTATTTCCCTAGAGCCACCTTGGATATCATGCTGAGGCTTGATAGGAGGCTTTATTTGATTGGTTCTGAACATCTTCCTGACCAGTGATCATCTTGTTAATTCATCATTACAAGTTTAATTATTTTTTTTTAATCTTAGTCTAGGACTTTGTATGTAACAGCCTGGGGCAACAGGGCTTTGTCAAGGGCACAGCCTCTTTCTCTTCAGACAGAGTTTCTAATATGATGCAACTGATGGTGATTAAGAAGACAGGCTGGAGGTAGGGGAACATACAATTTCTGCTCATGATACCATGCTCTCTGCCTGTGGGAGAGAAAACTCTTTTGCCTTCTATCCTTTAACTCTCTTCCAAAGTTTACTCAGATGGGAAGAATTATTCATCTAATTATATATGATTATTTACTGATGCTCATTACACTACTTAGTGGGATTCTAGTACTTTAAAGGGAAGAACCCAGACTCCACATGGTTTCTTTCTTTACTTGAATCCATGCAAGTAAAATTCTCTTTACTCTCTGTCTCCACCTGTTGGGGGTGGGGGGGAGTAGAGGAAGCCATGCCTCCCTCCTATAAGAGCAAAAGCCTTAAGTTGCTAAACCAAGGTTAAGTTTTTTTAACTCAGCTTTGTTTCTCACTTGCCTCCTATTCCTTGTCCATATGTTCTCAGTCTATATCCCAAGAAGGGATGAGGAGTGGGTAGTAGAGTTCAAGTACCAAAACTCTGAACTCTTTAACACGTTATGTCCTAAAAAGGCTTTCGTGTCTTTTTACACCATCTGACACTGGTCCTTTGGTTGTAACTTCAGAAATCTGTGGACCTTTGGACTTTTTCTCTTGGACTTGCAATCTTCATGGCACAGTCATGCAGAAGGTGTTAACTCTTCCTCAAGTTGGGTGCCAGACTTTTCTCATTAGTATTCACATTTCTCAAGAGGTCATATTAATATCATGTCTGCTGAAATGGTATTTCCTGGTACCTTTGGAGGGCTTCTACCTTTCATCTATCTCTGTGGGAGTTCCACTTCAGCTCATCCTAACATACCTGATTTGCTTGGATTTTATTTGTTTGTTTTATTTGCTATTATAACTTTCTTTAAATAAAAGGGGTCTAAAGTTTGCCAAGTATTACTTCTTTTCCAAGTAGCATAAAGAGCCAAATAATGTAGACATACTTAGAACATTCAATTGTAGAAGACAAATGGGGGAATTGAGGCAACCCTATTTTTTTCTCAAACTCAATTCACTGACAGCCCAGTATAGAATCAATAGATTCTTCATTCTATTACTTTTTACTTTCTCAACTTTCTCTGTTTCATTTTACTCAGTAATTGTACTCATCTACTGTCAAACTTACTTTCAGAATGATGAATTTCTGCCAAAGTTATTTCTTAAACTTTTGTCCTGCTGATTAAAAAGTTCTATCAGACTCCCAAGTAAAGCAGTGCTCTGTGCTTCTGGAAAGGAAGGGCATGTGGCTAAGTATTTTTATTTTCTAAGTTATTTTGATTCACTCAAAGGGAAGATCTAATCTCTGCAGTTTATTTTTAGAAATGAAATAAATTTAAGCTCAAAGAAGCTTTAAATAAAAGCACCATAATTATACTTACTCCAAGGTTGTGGGGATTTTTTCATCTCCTTCTGATACAACAATAACTTCAATTGTTGTTCTACTTAGCAATAATGGAGGTGAAAGAATACATTTTGCCAAAAGACACACATCAAGACCTTGCAATGTTCAAAGATATGAAATGTGGTACCTATTTAGTAAAAACCCTCTTGCTACCTTTGACCAGCCTTCTTCCTTAATCCCAACAATTCCTGAAGAAGTATCAATTGGGAGAAGTGAGATCATGATGTCAAGGTCTGTATCCGGGCTCTAGGTCTGGTCATACTCAGTTTAACATGACCAGAGAGTGAGAATTCCTTAGACATATACAAAGCTTGCACAAGATTCACGTCACCAATTCAATTCCATCTGAAGGATTTACATAAACCACGAAGACTTTCTAGGACTTGCCACACAACTCTTGGCACTCACTTGCAAAATGTCAATAGGTCACCTGTGAATATTTCTGCTACAGACTGAATTGTGTTGCCCCCACCACCACAATTCATATGTTGAAACCCTAATCTCCAATGTGATGGTATTTGGAGATGGGGGCCTTTGGAAGTTAATTAGGGTTAGATGAGATCATAGTGGGGTCCTCATGATGGGATTGGTGCCCTTATAAGAAGTGACCAGAAGCTTATTCTAGTTTTCTCTCTCTCTTTCCCATGTGATGACACAGCCAGAGAGCAGTCATCTGCAAACGAAGGAGACAGTCCTCACTAGACACAGACCTTGTTGACACCTCGATCTTGGACTTCCCAGGCTCCAGAACTGTGAGAAATAAATGTCTATTGTTTAAGCCACCCAATCTATGGTATTTTGTTATGGCAGCATGAGCTAAGACATTATTCCCTGCTCTTTTGGAGAGTTTAAGAAATCAAAGTTAAAGAAAACAATGACTAACTATTTCAGAATCAGAACTGACTTAAAAGTGAAAAAGGAAAATGGCCTTGAGTTATTCCTGGAATGAAACTGACGCCAAATTACATTCACCGAGCACCACGCTAGGCACTAGAGAGACAAAAATGAAAGGGAAAAACCTGCCCTTACAGCATCTCTATGCTAGATTAGCTGATGCTAGAGGTCACTAAGCAAATGCTTTCAATATAATATGCTAAGTGCTAAGATATGGCTATGCTCTGAATGTTATGAGAACAAGCCTCAGAGAGAGATGATGTCATGCTAATCTTGAAGGACAAATAAGAATTCTCTGGTGAGGAATGGTGGGAAGGAATTTCTACATAGAAGGAACAGCATTAATAAGCTCAGCCGACTCAAAGCCATAGAGTATTAACTGAAGTGCAAAGGGTGAGGTGGTAGTGGCCATCATTAAACCCGAAGGAAACCTGAAGAGAGGAAAAAAAATCAATAGCCCGAAAACAAAACAAAACATTTTTCCTAGCAAGGTATTCAAAAAATCCCATGGAGAATCCTATTCACTTCAAGACAATGGGCAGTTGGTCCCAGGACAACTGGGCACATAGTTTTACCAGCATGCCAGCGCTAATCCTTGACTTGACCTTCAAAAGAGTTTATCCTAATCTCGTGCACACCTGTCCATGTGCCATGGCTGTGGGAGAACAGTGGGCTAGCACTCTGAGAGTCCTGCGTGTTCCCCTGCTTTGTGACAAACTCACAGAGTAACCACAGGCAGGTGCAGTCCCTCTCTGGGTTTCCGTTGTTTCCTCCTCTACAAGACAAAGGAATCATCTATAAAGTATTTCTCAGGGATTGAATTTTCTTCTTTCACCTAATATCTTTTTTTGAAGGCAGCAGGAGCAATTTTATTCATTCCCTAACTTGTTCCAGTGAGAATTTTCAAGAACCTTAAAAAGATAGTCATTACAGACAAAATATATCAATTAGAAATCGATAAGAAAGATGAAGGAAAAGGGAAAACAAAGATAGGGAGACGGAGACAAGGCTCTTACTACAAATCCACAGCAGGGATGTCTGCCTATGTGGAGGGAGGGGGCTGAGCAGAGCAGGGGAGCACGGAGTGCATGAGTTCAGCCCCATGCTTTCTGGTGGTGAAAACCTAGACGGTACATGATTGCTCACATATTGGGTGTCCCTAAGATACAGGAAAGCTGACTGTTTGGGAGAAGCCATTGAATATCAGTCTGTCTCCGAAGTTTAAAATGAAAATGTAGTTACAGACATTGAAATATATGTCCCAAAGAAACCAGAGCAGTTAACTTAGTAAATGAGTCTCCTGCCACAAGGCCCCATGTAATGACCCAGAATGAAGATTTATCTTGTCTCCATGGATCTTATAAGGTACTCTCCTTTAGGAAGCTAAAAACAGAGGAATCTGAACCACGGTCTTTGCCTGGGTTCCACAATAGGAACCAGAAATCCTAAGCACAGGGTGCTGATGTGGGCCCACCCCTCCTCTGGGTGCAGACAGGAACACATCCAACACCCTCCTCTATCAAGAAGACAGTGCTCATCAGTGGAAACTCAAAAAATGATAAAACCTATGGCTCCAGGCACATGCAAAGATTTTGAAAGCAGTAAGCATGTATTTCAGAGTTCCCTGGCAGTACCCCAAGGAACTTGTTTTATTTATTATACAGTAAGAACCTGCTGATTGTCTTATTGTGTTGAGGTGCCAGCAATACATCTGGGTGACCCTGTCCCATTTGGTTGGTCATCTCCTAAGTACCTGTTCCACGTGATACCAAGGCTCAGGCTCTGGTCTCTGCTGCAGAAGAACTCACATTCTAAGAGTGCTGTTGACCACTTTTTGGACAGACCAGACAACCCTCAGTACTTCAAACAACACCGTCGGACTACCAGCCCTCTCTCCCGGTGGTCTCGAAGGTCACATCCCTTCAAATTCAGGAGGTCTCCTCACCTGGGACCTCTTGTTCTCTCTCCCTTTAATGAGACACACCTCATTGCTACGTCTATCTTCTTTCTTTCAGAAACAGGTTGTTAGCAATCAATCAACTTTCTGGTTCAAAATCTTCATACCCAGGTTTAGCTCTGTATATACAAAGATGCACCTATTTTCATGACATTTAGGAGCATACTGCAGCCCATTTTATTTTTCAGTTTTCATTTTTAAATAGGTAACACAGTCATGATTCCAAAACGAAACACTGTAAAAACACACACACTGAGGCAACTTCCTGCCCCCAGACCCCCAATCTGCTCTCACTTCCTGCAAAGGCCATCATGTTTCTCATGTATTAAAGTTTCTTTATGCTTATGTAAGTGAATATGAGTACAGATTCCGTTTTTTTAAAAAAATGTCTACACAAAAGCTAGCATACTATATATACAGTTTTACTCTTTGCATTTTTCATTTAGTAATACAGCTTGGAGATCTTTCCCTGGTTGTACATAGAAAGTGCCATACTTTTGTTTTGTTTTGTTTTACAGTATTCCATTGGTCAGATGGACCCCAGTTCCCTACTGATGAACACTGGGATTGTTTTCTGTCTTTTGCTTCTATATATAATCTTGTTTAACAGCCCTGCACATGTGCCATTTTAGACTGGTGGAAACATGTAAAAGATAAGTTCTCAGAAGTGGAAGTGTCAGGTCACAGGGTATACTCGTCTGTAAGTCTAGTAAGTACCGCCAAGCAGCCTTCCATTGGGTTGAGATGATTGACATTTCCACCAATAAGGTATAGAGTGCCTGCCCTCTCTTGCAGCCTTATCAACCAACTATGTTGGCTTTTTAAACTCAGAATCACCCTTCCTGACAGAGGCTTGGCCAGTGTAAATGCAGCCAGGCTGGAGGTGGCAGTAGAATCATGGCTCAATGCTGGCTTTTGGAGGCCCAGACAGCAAAGGCGGAAACAGTAGCAGGTCTCCATGGGCCTTGGGCAAGCTCTCGGTTCACGGCTCTGGGGGCACCGTGACCACACACCCTGCAAGCACCACAGGAGCAGGGCTGTGACTGTCTGAATCATTACTGAGTCCCCAGTGCCCTACAGGGCCCAGAGCCCACAAGCGCTTAGTATAATAAGTACCTGCTGAATGAATAAATGGACCCAGTTGGCCAGTGGGGCCCAGTAGAGAGTGCAGGAGCAAAACGTACCTGCCCGGGGCATAGACGAGAACGTGCAAGACACAGAGATGGGGTTTCTCCCGGGGGTCCTGGGAAACACACTCCCAAGACACAAGGGGGAAAGATTTTGTTGATGGATTTAGTTTTGGGAGATGTGTGACTTTGCCTTCTCGCTTGTGTGTTTGGACAGGACTGAGGGAAAGCAGGTAGAGAAGTGGGTGTTCACTTATCTGTGCAATGAAGACATTGCAAAGTCCCTGTCACATTAACCTTAACGTTTACTTAGATGTTCAGTATGCCTTCTTCTCCTTTTCAGTTTCTGTCAAGAAATATCAATTCCACAAGGACTTAAATGGGAAAATATAAATAAGCTTTTATGCTGATTTCCCCAGAGAAGGGGCGGAGCAAAGGACTGCTGGGATCTAGAGAGAGCAGGGCCACCATCTGCCATCTGTTCATCTTCTCAGAACGTGAGGCTGGGTCAACCTGTGGAGTCCAGGAACACACAGACTGGATACAGAAGTAGATCACTACAATAATTATTTTTAAGTATAAAACTTTTGTGCCATATCACCGAAAAAGTATACTGAATTAATTCTGGTTTGCTCCTATCTTGGCCAAGGGCTCACTGTCAGCCTTGTGTGAAACCATGGCCTGCCCATTAGCTACCACCTGAACCACCTGCCAAGGCCTCTTGGCTTTGTGGCATATTAATGAAATCCAAGGAACTCGGCGCTATGATCAGGATCTTCACTACTGGAATGTGTGTACTGTGGTCATTCTGCAGTTGCTAGAGGAAAGACACAGCCTTTTCTACAAACTTAACATTAAAGACTTCTGAGTTCACCCCAAAGGCAACTAACGAGCTATTGCATGAGGCTTTGGGAGTAGGGCTGGGAGGCGGGGGGAGGGTGGGCAAAGAGGCTGCTAAAAACAAACTCCTGGGCAGCCCAGGCATGAAGACAGGAAGGCGTGGGAGAGAGGGAGTCAGTTTTCTTTTGTCCTTTCACTTATCAAGGCCTGTCCCACATCAGACATTGTGCTAAATATCCGTACCACTGATAACCCTGGTACCCTGACTTGTAGGCCTCAGAACTCTGTCAGGCCCGGACAGCTCTGTGCTGGGCAGCTGTATGGACTGCTTCTACTCTCTGGGTCTCAGTTTCCTCATCCACTCCAAGCAAAGGGAAATATTCCCTATATTGTTACATAAAAATGAACAGGTAGCAAATGATCCCATTTCTAGCTATGAGTGGAGAGAGAAAAGTCTCAAAGGATACTCCAAAATGTCCACAGCAATGGGACCACATAAACTTTTTCTTTTCATTTAACTTAGCTTTCTAAATTTTCTATAATAAGCGTTTTGAAATTTTTTAAGTGAAGGGGGTTGGACTAAATGGTTACTGACGGTTTTTTCTAGAGAATCAAAATTAAAGTCATGGATCAAAATTAAAGTTACAAATCAAGGAAAAAGTTATTTGCTTCAACAGTGGAGAACACACCCTATAGTTAAACACCTACCAGAAAATCCAAGACCTAACCAAGAACAGTGCTATTCACATTCCCACGGCCCAGCCAGGCCCAGCTGCTCTCACGGTTGGCCGTGGGTTTTCCTAAGACACATCCTGAAAGCGTGGTCCTGCTCTGCATGGGCGGTAGGTTGAGTTCCTTTACTTTCATCTGTTTCCCATTTGTCTCCTTCAGCTTTCCAGCTTCCCGAGGTGTTTTCTGTATTGTGTGGTTACTCATTACAGAAAACTGCAGCAACGTGTAGGGGAGCCTAATTTCAACAGAGCAACCTGGGAGATTACGCTCATCACAATCGCATTCAGTGTCACTCACACTGCAAACGAGACCTTCCATGACTGAGTCTTTCAAAAGAGACGCACCAGGAAGGGTGCAGGCTTTGCAGTCAAGCACTGGGTTCAAGTCCAAGCCCCTTTGTTCTAGCTTAGACAAGTTACATAACACCTTTGTTTCCTCATGTTTAAAGGGGCGGGGTGGGGGGAAGCACACAGTTTGAGCCACACAAAACTGTGGTGAGAATTAAATAAGAAATATGTATCTGAGTACCAACCACACAGCCTGGCATATGGTGAGCATGCAATAGTAGCTGGGACCACTATTCATACTTTTATTGTATCAGGTACTCAGTGAGTGTTAAGTAGATCTGAATCTAAAATCTCACTGGTTAACGAGCTGCTGTCTATGAAGTAAAAATCATATTATGTTTTGTCGATAGCACAAGGATGGAGGACACGGTTTCTGTTTGCCAGGGAGCAGGAAGTTGCCCTCGTTCTGCACAGAGTGGCGGGGGCTGGCTAAGGGTAACCCTAGCCCTCTTTCTATAGCAGGAGCCAGCAGCCTGTGGGATGCCACCCGACGCCGCAGCATGAGTTAGTTTGCAGGCTTACCTGGGTTGGTCACTGCCCTTAGGCCCTCAGGGATCTGACCCCTTCCTCCACCTCCACATCAAGCTGATACAAGTTACCTCTCCTCTCCTCACCTCTACTACACCCATGCCACACATGAACACGCACGTACATCCCAACACGCAGGGACTAAGGGAGACGCAACTCAGTGAGCATGTTCAACACCAGTCTCTAGCTCCAAAGCCATAAGGCCAAAGGGGCCTGAGAGGCATGAGGAAGGCACACCAACATGGCAAGCCTGAGTGTGTCCCCCAGCAAGGGTGCCCAGTGATACGCAGAGCATTCATTTAATCAAACCGCAAGGCCTGAGAGCATGACAGGTCTGCTGGTTTCCTTAATTAGTCCAGCCCTTAAAGGAAGAGTATAGCTGACAGGGCACGGTCCTCACCTATGGAACATAAGCAGAACAGTAAATACTTCCCCAGTGCTACCAGGAGGCCTGAGCTCACTTTCCTTACCTTGGCACTGAGCTGAATATTTATTAGAAACCCTCTCCAACCATGACATTCAAGGGAATTCGTGGCGACTGCCCAGAGAAGCAAGACACCAGCTGGTGGGTTCTTCCCTTCCCCAGTGAGTGAAACCCCAGACCATCTGCAGTAGACAGACAATGTCAAAGCCAACACCTGGGCCTTCCCAGTGCTGACAGGAGAGGGGGGGTTCAGCACTGCGGGCTGTGCTTTCTGAGGATGGCACCATTCCAGCACCCACATATCAGATATTTTTAAATTGAAGTATAACATAAATGCAGTCGAGTGCACGAAGAGCTTGAATCTTATGTATACAGCTCACTGAATGTTTGCACCTGTAAACACCCATGTAAACACCACTAGACAGATACTGAACCTTCCAGCATCTCACAGGCTCCCTTCCAATCAATACTCCCCCATCCCAAATCACCCACATGGCTTCATGCTCTTTCTTTCCTGCAGTGTAGAATTTTATTGTATGGAGAGATCACAATGTATTTCTCCTGGGCTGATGTATGGACTATTTCCTCCAGGGATATTATGAATAAAACTGTCATTGATATTCCTGAACATGTCTTATTAAAAATAACAGTCTGTTATTTTGAATGCCATATATTTTATTTTATATACCATAAAATCCACCCAAAGTAACAATTCAATAGTTTTTAGTATAGTCATAGAGTTGTGCAACCGTCATTTCTAATTCCATAACATTGAACATGTCTTGTGGATACAGGTCTTCATTTCTCTTAGGTATATACAAGGAGTGGGACTGCTTAATTATAACCTCAACCAGGGGTTGGCAAACTGAGGCTGGAGAGCCACATGCGGCTCTTTGGGTACATACATGTGGCTCTGAAGTAAAATGGAAAATGAAAATAAAACTATCATAGTTTCATTTATAAAATTTTAAAAGGATATTATTCACATAATGGTGATTTCATTTGTTTTATAGGTCTCGCAAAACTTTGAGGAACAGGATTGGCTCTTCCGTCTCAAAGAGTTTGCCAACCCCTGACCGAGACCATATTTAGCTCTAGTGTTTTCTAAACTAGAAATGTTACTCCACATTCTTACCAACAGTTGGCGTTTTCAGTCCTTTTAATATTAGCCATTCTGGTGGGTGTGTAGTTCCTCAGATTTAATACACTCTGTCTTAATTCTCCATTGTCTTACAGCCAACCTAGTACAGACTGAAAAATGCAATTTCCCTACCGAAGACTCATCCAACAATCTTTAGGGCTAATATGTCTTCTTTTTTTCTTTTTTTAAAACACAGGTTGCTATCCAAAAGTAGAGCGTTCCTATGAAGTCTTTCAAAAGCCAAAATGGAGTAAAACAAAGAGAAGAGTATCCATTGCCCATCCCACCCCCCCACCTTGCTTTTACAAAAGACCTACATTAGTACAGTAACAGCTTTTTCCATAAAAGCGAAAATCCTCTTCTGAAGCAAAAATCTTCTCACATGGAGGTGACGGAAAGTGATGGGCATTTTATTTATCAAATATTGACTGATCACCTACCATATTCCAGGCCAAACATAACAACATGCCTGAAAATTTGTGCAGACACACACAAAACCACAAATAAGGAATAATGGCCTAACGTGAAGCAGGAAAGAAACGAGATGGTATTCTTCTTGGAGACAGATGTGATTGTGGGCAGCTCCCTTGTGTACCCCTGACCCTCAGAAGTCACACGATAAGACAGATGTGGAAATGGGAGAGCCTGGGAGAGCCTGTTCCCCACCCAACCTCCGCCCCTAGCACTCCCCAGAAGAGTACAGAAACAACCAAACAAAATTACAAACGCAATTTAACAGCTAGTTGTGTTTATATGATGCCAGGCAAAGCATCGTGGACTGAAAAAAACTTTTCTTGCCACATATTTGACAGACTGGTTATTTTGGAGTCATGTAAACAAGCACAACCTACTTGTACTTAACTATCTGGCCTTACAGTCAGGCGCAGTCTACTTATATATAAACAAAACAACATCAGAAATCTCAACCTAAAGAATGACTGGGTCAGTTCAAAGGGCTGATATAGAGACTCAAGGGGGAAAAACAAGTTTGGATGACATTTTGTAAGAGAGGAGAAAAATGTTAAACAGAAAAAAATGATTAAGTGACTATTTACACTGAAACAAATTCCACTTTAGGGGATAAAACAGAACAAATGTGGGGCGGGATGGAGTGGAGTAGTATCAGGCCACTGAGATCACAAAATCGCACCACGTAAATATCTACTAAGTCTTTCAGATCCACATGTCATTCCTTTTGATTACACGTCAAAACTTAGCTTTCCTAAATAATAAAAGTCTGCTCATGCAGACTTCCCAAGAACTGTTTCATTTTGTTAGTTTTGACTATGGCAGCTCATTCTCTGATGACACAGGTACTCAGTTCCGCCCACGGTCCCTTCTGCTCTCGGCATGTACAGGGCCTGAAGAGAGCTCTTTGCCAATTAGCCTACCGTATTTGCCGGCGTATAAGATGACTGGGTGTATAAGACGACCCCCTAACATTTCCACTCAAAATACAGAGTTTGTTATATACTCGCCGTATAAGACTACCCCCTCTTCCGCACACCTTCCACACACCAAATAAAAGGTAAAACAATATCAGATTTGATTTGGCCCACTGAAGTGCAAACAAGTGTATTGTATTTCGTGTCACCACATGGGCCGGCCGAGTGGCTCAGTTGGTTAAGAGCTCGCTCAAGAGTTTGAGCTCTGAGCAACAGCGGTTTGAGTCCAGTCCGAGCTGAGCAGCCGCTGAGCTGCCAACAGGTAGCAGGATGGCTCAGCTAAAAAAAAAAAAAAACAAAAACAAACAAACAAAAAAAACAAATATCACTCGTGTCACCACATAACCGTTTTGGCGATGTTGAGCCGCCATGTCTGCTACATGTTTTTCGAGTTCTGGCCAGTGTGGGGTGCCTCTTCTTAATGCACACTTACCCCTTGGCATACTCTTTAATGCTTTCTCATTTGATTTCCAGTCCCGAACCATCTTTTCTGTTACTCCATATTGTCTTGCAGCAGCACAATTATTATTTTCCTTAGCAAAGTTTATAACTTTCAGTTTAAAATTTGCATCATACTTCTTTCTTTTGGCTGGTGCCATGATAGGGATGATAGGGGTTTGACTGGTCGACATTTTCTATGCTGTACTGTACAATGGTGCAGTATTGTGGTTGGCTGTTGGCTGTATACAAAGCCTGATTTGATTGGTCCCTGCTCCCTGTTTGCCCGCCCTGTCACTATAGCAGTCTGGTCAACCCTTGCATCAGCATCTCCCTGGGACCTCACTAGTGCGCAAGTGCGAGCTCTTCAACATTCTAACAGCACCATGATAGCGCAAAATCGCGAATCTTCAATGCATATGTAAAGAAATATACGGTAACCTGAATTTACCACACTCGCAAAATCGCACACAGCCGACCATACACCCAGTATGGTATCGCGATTCGCGATTTTGTGCTATCATACTGGGTGTATGGTCGGCTGTGTGCGATTTTGCGAGTGTGGTAAAATCGCATAAAAGCAAAATCGCATAACAGCAAAATCGCATAACAGCCGAGCATACACCCAGCAGCGCTGCTGATGCCTGAACGGTATGTGGAATGAAGTGGGCGGGCATCGGGAGGCCACTATGGCACAGGGCAAGCACTATGGGCAGTCTATCTGAAGTGTACCTGGCGTATAAGACGACCCCCCACTTGGAGGCATATTTTTCAGGGCCAAAAAATCGTCTTATACGCCGGCAAATACGGTATGTCTGGCTACACCTTGAGAAACCTAGTTGTAGAGATACAGATAGAGGGTTGTTGTAAGGAAAAGTGAACTCAAACAGAACTGGCACAATTAAAGAAAGGAATATGTGCATCATAACAGCATTACTGGGGGGCAATTGAAGGTACTTCATGAGACTTCATGAAATACATGCAGAATTCCCCCTTTCTCTATTTCTGATATGAGGGCACAAACTTTCAAAGGTGTATGAAATAAGATCAGCGTATTTAAGCATTCACTTGACACTCCCTTATTCGAGACTATCCTACAATGATCTGAGAACACAACAACTCATCCCCCAAAGGAGATCTTGTAAAAGTTTCCCAACTAATTGGACTTTTCATTGCAAGAACACTTTATTTTTAGTTATTTTAAATTATCTTGGGTAATAACAGCACCCATAAAATCTTGCAGTCAGGAAATTTATAGAAATTTGGGGTGTTTCCTCAGTAAGTAAACTAAAGCAAATTCATTCAGGTCAAAAGTTGTGAAACCCAGAATTGTTATCATATTTTTGCAGCACAGAACATTGTGATGATCAATGGTACTAAAAATAACCCAGAAAAAATTAAGAGTTCATAATCGGAAACAAGAAAAACAAACTTATCCAAAATAGCAAAATGGCCATTAACATCACTCATTTCCCCATGAATTATTTTGACAATGGGAAATGAAATTAAAAATTTTTTTCTTTAATCCAAATCTGTATTTCCCCTCCCATGTGCCCACTGGGAAAACCTTGTTCACAAATGAATAATTTCCAGATAACTAACTTCTCTGCTGTTTCCACACAGTTCAACAATAACAGAGCAGCTCCCTAACTTGCCACTTCATGTTCCTGTTGCTTCAAAAGTGATGTCATGGAAAGACATCGACATGCTGTTATTATTGCCCAGCTAGAGACTGTACAGGAAATTATGCTGCTGCCCTTAGGTTTTAATTTTCCATGAAAAATTATTCTCATTGCCATAGCCACTTAGACAGTGACAAAGAAAAATGATTTCATTAGGAAACAGCCATAATTAGATTTAACATACTCTTTCAACATAAAAGTTACATTACAGCACAGCTTCATCGGGTTTAATAATTTATTTTCATCAGAACATTCCAGAGCACAATAAGGAGCTGAATAACAACTGAAGAAAGAAAATAAAAGGGACACTAAATTGCTACACAGAATATGATATACGCGAGTGAGCTTTTAAATATGACAGGAAGAAGGTGTGTGGAGTCTTAAGAAGCTGAGAAGATAGGAAGAAATACAATTAGTGAACTGAGAGTAGCCTCCTCTTCTGTGATTACCTTTTACTGGCCAGGAAATGCAGAAAGACAGCAACAGGCTCTCCACACCCACCAAATGGTGACAATGATGATGCGAATGATGATGATGATGATGATAGAGACAGAGAAGTAACTGTGCTCACTTCAGCAGCACATATACTGAAGCTAGAATGACACTGAGAAGGTTGGCATGGCCCCTGTGCAAGGATGACATGCAAATTCATGAAGCGTTCCATGTTTTTTTGTAACTATGTGAGGTGATGGGTGGTCACTAAATTTATTGTGGTGATCATTTCACAATATACACAAATATCAAATCTTTATCTTATATACTTTAAACTCATACTATGTTATGTATCAATTATATCTCAATAAAACTGGAAAAAAAGAATAGTAGTAACAGAGTAGGAATTAGCAGGAGGAAGAGAACTAACACTGTTCAGCAGACTTGGTCTAGTGAGAGCAAAACGTGATGGGCACTGTAACTATACTTTCAGGATTTTTCTGTAGTCTGTTCTCATGTGGGGGAATGATTGCGGGGGCAGGGTGTGTACAGGCACATGCTCATGCCAGAAACTGAACCTAAGAAGTCTAATTCCAGAAACTGATATACCGGGGGTACCAAAAAATGCATACACATGACTTGTATTCATCTTTTGTTATCGGCACATATTGAGTATTACAATTTTAATACATGTTTTTCCTTTCTTAAAATGTGTATACATTTTTTTGGCACCCTCTGTATTTGTTTACTTGTCACCACTTCAAAAGTTCAAAGTATGATTCAATGGCAAGTTTTGGAATTTCCCTACAAATATATCTAAAAAGTCAGGTGGAGAGTAAGAAATTATGTTATTTAGAAGTCAGGAAATCTGTGTGATTTCATATTAAAAGGACACTAAGCTGCTTCTTCTTTTTTGTCCTTTTTTTAAAAAAGATTTTATTGGGGAACTGGGGAAGGGGAACAGACAAGTTGTTGTCTTTTTTGTTCTTCAGTCTAGTTGTGGAGGACTTTGTTTCACTGGCCATGTTGGTATTATCACTGGGCTCTTCCTGGGTGAGGAAGATGGGTCGCCAGCCACTGCATAGCCGCTCACGGTGGCTCTTGGCAGCTCACACTGGCTGCCGGCTGCTCACGGTAGCTTAAGGCAGCTCACTCCAGCCCCACTGCAGCCTATGCCGTCGCTGGCAACTCACGGCGGCCCAGCTCTAGGTTGAGCTGTTGTTCACCATCTTAGCTGTAGAGGGTGCAGCATCACTGGCCCTCATGTGGGATCCGAACCAGGCCCCTGTTGCTCAGAGCTGGCGTCCCAAGCCAACTTTTAACCAACGCGCCACTAGGCCGTCCCTTTTTTCCTGTTTCTTAATTCCAGCAGAAACAGCAAGAATTTCACTAACGGACTTGGAGACATTTAAAAATTCCAAACATCGAACCCTAACAGTATCTGTTGACAATCCTTTTACAAGTTCAACCTATACTTAAACAGGTTTAATTTTATCTAGCAAAGTGACATAGCCAAGATTCCTTCTTAGTTCAATATCTTGGCAATAGCTCAAGAGAAATGTCAACATGTCACTGAAAAAAGAGACATTAGGCCATGCTCCAAAGACCTGGCAAAACAGCCTGAGAGATAGGCAGTCAAAACTCAGAGAAATTCCTATCCAGTTAAGAGTTGTTCATAAGGATAAATCAAATGGAGGTTAAAACCAGCAGAATCTTCTCAACTCTTCTAAGAGAAACTCCTATATGAGAAACATAGTTCAGGACAGTGGTCATATTACTACATAAGGAGGGGTTGTTATGGAGACAGCTTTGAAAGCTCCCTGGCAATCCCAGTGTATAATTAAGGCTAGTGATCACAGATCAGCCAGCTGGGTGGTTTCCATGGAAACCATCAAACATACATTTTCACAAGCACAGCAACTGTTCTGAATCAATGACTCTTTATATAGGTTTAAAAACATTGTGAATGGTGCATCAATTGCCTCTTTTGTTAGACAATGTCTGATTAAAAGAGCTGTGAGAGGCCTTGTTCTCATGCATGCTGAATTCTGAGCAGTGTCTAGCTAGGCAGTCCACAGCTAAGTTCACTGCCCAGAACTAGTGAATACAAATGGTAAATTCAGATGCTGGAAATCACTGGTTAATCTGGTTAAAGAATTAAACTAGTGGTTGACAGAGCCAAGGAGGACCGGCCAACTGCCAGCACTCATTATTTCAAGGGCTGTCTAAATATTATTCAATCCTCTCAGTAAGGTAGACATTATTATGATATTTGTTTACAGATGGCAAAATGAAGCATAAACTAGAAAGTGGCAGACCTGGGACTAAAAGTTAGGGCAAAATTGAGTCTTGGTCTGAGTTTATATGACTCTACAAAATGCTCTGTGCTTGCACTACGCTTTGTCACTCTCCCCAGCTATTTTCACATACATTACCTCATATATTCTGCTTTATCTTGAAACACCGAGGAGTCTAAGTTCTAGAAAATTCTAATTTTGTACTGTTTACCCCTTGTTCCTTGGCTCCTGGCATTCTGTACCTACCGCACACTCCAGGTTTGCAGACTGACATGGGACCATGTCTCAGAAGGCGTTCCCGTCTTCCACCTGGACTGTGTGAGCAGCGTTCTATCCTAAGAGGCAATGGCTAAGAGAAACCCCATTCCATAAGTGTGAATTTTGACTGTCCAAACTCTATAAAAACAGGGACAAACATTCTAGTTAACTGCTTGTAGCATTTACGAATAATCTGCCAGGAGAGAAAGCGAATTTGGTGATAAGGGTGGAAGAAGGTCAGATTACACAGAGGTTTCCTACTGTATTCTGATCGGTTCCATTAACTACTTCCTATCTAGCAGATGCTTTATTAGGTAGGGCTGATAGTTAAAGATATGTCTCCTAGCTAATCATCATTATAGATAATCCTGCAATTGAATATAAAAGCCATCAGCATTTAGTCTTAAGTATCAGATACAGTCAACACTGTTGGAGCTCACTAGAATCGTAACATATTTGAGCTATCTTTACATATCTTCTAGTCAGACCCCTTGCCTTATGGATGAAACACCTGAGGACTAGAGGGCTTCAGTGCATAGCAATCAAAGCCAAACAGTGAGCATTCTTGCCTTTTCCCTGAAATCCCAGTCCCGCTACCACGGGCCTCATGGAAAAAGCCTCCCTCTCATCCTTGCTCTTCGGCTGAGGCTCAGGAAAAAAGCTCTCTATTTTCTTGCAAGCTAACCTCCCGTACTCCCTCCACCTCCTACTGAAACCTGTCCTCCCCGTTTTCTCTCATCCTCAAGCATCTTTCCATCTTTCTGTATATGGGTGTCTTCTTTTCTAGTTTCAAGCATGCTCAAGTCCTTCCTGTTCTTAGAAAGGGAGTTTTCACTAGATTTGGCTATGCCCCTGCCCACCACCAACCACAACCTTCTATCCATTTATTATGTATTCTGGAGGATTTATGTGCCATCTCTTGCCTCACTCCCATCCCGGCCCTTTTGCTAAAACTTTCCTTAAAGTCCAGCAATGTCCTTGCTCTAGTCTTTTCTCAGTCTGGATCTCTTCGACCTCTTCGTGGCATTTTGCTTTCCTCCTTAGATTTTTTCCTTAGACTTCTCCATACTGAACTTTCCTGGTTTCCCCCTGTAGCTCTTACTTCTCTCTCCTTCTCATCACTGGTCCCAAGCTAAGTCCTGGACTCTTGCTCTGCTTTCCCTAAATCCTTCCACTTTCTCGGTGAGCTCATCTATTTATTCATTTTCTTGATTTCAACCTTTCTATAGGCGAAGCCCAAATGCCCATGCAAAGCCCTGAGCTCTCACCTACATTTCACCGCACGTTTCCAAAACAAAACAGCTCCATTTAGACATTTTTTCACCTTATACATTTGTCTGAAATGTATTTCTTTTTTTTTTTT
>NW_017731559.1:2702168-2742183 GCF_001890085.2 Hipposideros armiger
AGCGGCTGCTCAGCTCAGGCTGGACTCGAACCGCTGTTGCTCAGAGCTCAAACCCTTGAGCGAGCTCTTAACCAACTGAGCCACTCGGCCGGCCCCTGAAATGTATTTCACTAGCTTTCCTCCCCAAAGATGTTCTTTCACAATCACCCCCATTTTTGTCTGTAATGCCATGGATTTCCCATGTTTCTAGCTACAAACCTTGGAGCCATTTGTGACTGTCCATATCCATCACTCTCTGAATCCAAGCTATCAGTACCCATTCCCTGTTATAAAATGATCTGAGCCTTTGTTGTCTAATTATTTTATCACGTCACATGATAATTATATGATACATTAACTAATTAAAATTCATTTTCCTTCAAATTATCAGTCAAGTTTGACCTTTCATCTTTACTCTTGCCATCAGTACTACCATGGTTCACCTTGCTTCTAAATGCTTGGAACTCATTTCCAATCTGTTTTAAGCACCATTGCATATTTACCTGCTTAAAACATTACCTTTAGTCAGTCTCATTCAGAGGTTCACAATGGTCTCTGTGGCATGGGTTTTGGGGTTTCCTATAATCTGACTCTCTGTGCCAATTTCCCCCTTATTCCTCTACACTCTCCTCCTCCTCTACTCAAATTTATTTCCTCATGGTTCCCCACCTGTATATCCTGCCTTGGGTCCCTGCCACTCATCTTGGAAGGCCCCCGTTCCATTCTTCTACCTTTTGCAGGCAACCAATGTGTGTAGTTGCCAGTTCAGCCATTCTACTGCCTCAATTCACAGAGCTCTCCCTTCACTCAACTGAAGTCACACCTGGCTCAGCAGTGTTCTCTCATAGTCTCACCTTGTCACCTTTACCTTCTCCTCTGGATTATATGGCAGACACTACACCTATACTAATGCATTCCCTCCACCCACAACATTCAGATACTCCAAAGATTTCCCTAATAGATGTTGACCCACTGGTAGAACCATATCCAAAAAGAAGGCCACTCAAAGACACTTCCAAAACCACAAAAACTGTAAGAACCTAGTATATCTTCAAATCCCATTGAATTCACAGTTGTTTCAGGCAGGCAGGAAATTATGACACAGTGTCAGGGAAGGGTCTGGGAGGCGGGGGGTGGGGGGAGGGGGGGAATAACTGTGACAAGACAATGTGCAGTGTTCCAAAATGACCCTCCCCCCACAGAANGGCACCTAGGATGCAACATTTAAGGAGACCCTTGTTTACTCTCAGCAGACCCTGAGAATCATATCACACACCAACTCCACACTGCATGGCCCAGAGAGCGACGGCCACCCTAGTCCTGGTCATGGGTGCATTAAAGATGGACCTCTAACAATCAAAAATCAAACTATACCAAATCAAGAGAGCCATCCTAAGCAAGCTACAGAAAATTATTTTCCTAAGTCCATAAAAAGAACAGACTAAGACTTGGATTTCTGGTCTACCACAGCCTTCAGGATACAAAATAGTGGTAGCAACTATGACATTAGCTTAAAGGATGAAAACTGTCTTCTTACAGAGACAGCTTTGAAATGGGGAGAAAATACTGAATCCTCAGGACCCCAGTGCTGCTCTTTGGGGATGGTTCTCCTCTCCTGGCTCAACTTCAACAGAAACTCACTCTGGCTTTAGTTGCTTCTGCCCAGTGGATGCCGAGAACTCTGGTCATTTTGAAGTCAACAAGGATGAGATAAGGCACTACTCAATCCAGGAAGAATTCTCATGTGAGAACTTAAGTCTGCTAGAGAAACCCACTAGGAGAAAAATATGAACTCATATCACATCTTCCTTATATGTCTACACATTTCATCACTTTTCTCTTAAATTCAATCACCTTTTTTCCTGCATCAGTGCTTTACATTACAAGTGGGAAGTGATTCCAAGATTTTATGAAGATGCAGTTAGATTTCACATGGCTGAATTTATGAAAATGAAGGGAAGCATTTAAAAAAAAAAGGTTGCTAAGTATTGTTATTTTTAGCTTAGAATGTTACTCAAGTTCCCAGAGAGAAAAACAACAATAATAGTGATAACAATATAAAGTGATTTAGAAGGAACTTTTTTTTCCATGCTGAGCATTCTCAGACCTGGGAAAGATACTGAGAAAGATGAGGACCAGAGAGCAGCTTGAATGCCTTTTCTCAGAACTGGAAGTGATGAGGCTGATGTGACAGTTCCTTGGGAAATGGCAGAGAATGGGTCCTTTTGGAGCAAGGAAAATCACACTCTCAGCCCACTTTGAATGACCTCCCTGCCTGTGTATCTAGGAGTTTTTCACAGAATCCAAATTCTCCTCTGGAGCCAATGGAACATCTTTCTGAGTCACTTTCTGAATATGCTGGCACCCAGTATTGTCACAATGACATCATGGGGAAATGCTGTATGCTA
This sequence comes from Hipposideros armiger, assembly GCF_001890085.2. Classification (NCBI taxonomy): domain Eukaryota; kingdom Metazoa; phylum Chordata; class Mammalia; order Chiroptera; family Hipposideridae; genus Hipposideros; species Hipposideros armiger. Next base: position 2,704,556 of record NW_017731559.1, read on the forward strand.
AGTACAATTAAGTTGTACTTCAAATGTCAGCACATTTTGATGTGTAGGTGGTCCAAAGAATGGGTACATATTATGCCACTGAGGATAACAGAGTTCATTTTTAAATAGAAGAGAAAAAGGAGAGAGAGAGAGAGAGAGGGAGGGAGGGAGGGAGAGAGAGAGAGAGACACTGACTGAGGCTGGAAGAGACTGTAGTGGCTCATCTAATCCAATCCTCTGCATTTAAGAAGGATTAGTACTAAACCATGGTAGCCAATTAAAAATTCTTGCACTTTTTGAATTAACTATAGAAAAGGTAATTATAAACCTCCCTCAGAGTTTAAGAAGAAAAGAAAAAAATATGATAAATAAAAGGAGACTCATGAAACTAGTGGCCAAATGGACAAAGCCATATGCACAGAAAAAAATGTCCTCCCTAATCTTAAAGAGAAGATTTAAGCACTCTACTTTGAGCACTACTATTTTGCAGCTTTCTGGGATGGTTTACATGTTGTAAAATTCACCCACTTTCAATGTAAAGTGCAATGATTTTTTTAAATCAACAAGTCTAATATATGAACTTCAATGATGGTGCAACCATCACCAAAGCCCCGTTGTAGAACACTTCCATCACCTCATTTGGAGTCAGTCTCTGCCCCAGCATCCTGTCAGTATGCTTTCCATCTCTATGAATTTGACTTTTCTGGAAATTTCACATAAATGAAATCATACTACATATATTATTTTGTGACTGGCTTCTTTCACTTAGCATAATGCTTTTGAGATTCTTCTATGTTGTAGCAATGTATTAATAATCCATTCCTCTTTATTGCTGAATAGTATTCCATTGTATGTATATACTACTTCTTGTTTCTACAGTCACCAGTTGACAGACATTTAGATTGTTTCCAGTTTGGGGTTATTATGACTAATGCTACTATAAGCATTCATGTTTAAGTCTTTCGTGATATATGTTTTCAATTCTCTTGGGTAAATTCCAGAAAGAGTATTACTGGGTTGTACTGTCAATTTATGTTTAACCTTTTAAGCAATTACCAAACAGTTCCCAAAGTGGCTATACCATTTTACACTTCCACCAGAGGTTTATGAGAGCTCCAGTTGCTCCATATTCTCAACAGTGCTTTTTGTTTTTACTATTTTAAAAATTATACCCATCCTAGTATTTCATCATGGTTTTAATTCGCATTTCCATAATTACTAATGAGGTTGAGTTCCTTCTCATGGACTTATGAACCACTCATATATTTTCTTTAGTGAAATGTCTATTGAAGTCTTTTGACCGTTTTTAAATTGAGTTGTATGCAGTCTCACTGAAGTGTAAGAATTCTTTATATACAGATTCTAGATACAAGTTCTTTATTAGATATGATTTGCAAATGTTTTTTCCTAGGCTGTGGCTTATCTTTTCATTTTCTTAATGGTGTCTTTCGAATTGTAAAATATTTTAATTGAAATGAAGTCTAACTGATCAATTATTTTATGGCTCATGCTTTTGGTGTGAAATCTAAGAACTCTGTTTAAACCAAGATCATTACATTTTTTTTCCTGTGTCTTCTTCTAAGAGTATTCTAATTTTAGCTCTTAGATTTAGGTCTATGATCCATTTTGAGTTAACAATGTAAAGCAAGGGTCTAAGCATGTTTTTGTTTTGGCATATGGATATCTGACTGTTCCAACACCATTTGTTCAAAAACAAAAATCCTTTTCCCATTGAATTGCTTTGGCACCTTTATCAAAAATCAATAGACCAGAAATCCTATCCTTACACAAATACTTCAATGTATTGATTATTCTAGCTTTATAATGAGTTTCCAAATTGCTTAGTTTAAGTGCCCTAACTTTGTTTTTCTTTTTCAAAATTGTTTTGGCTATTGTATTGCTAATACATTTTAGGATCAGTTTGTGAATTTGTACAAAGAAACCTGCAGGGATTTTTATGAGGATTGCATTGAATTTATTGATCAATTTAGGAAGAATTTCCGTCTTAACAATATTGAGTCTTTCCATTTATTGAGAGCTTCTTTAATATCTCTCAGAAAGGTTGTGTAATTTTCAGTGTACAAATTGTGCATTTATTTGTTTAATTCCCAAGTACTTTTTCTTTTTGATGCTATTGTGAATAAAATTGTTTTCTTAACTTCATTTTTATGAACATGACTGTTATTACTAATATATAAAACTACAATTGACTTTTCTAAATTGATCTTGCATCTTGAGACCTTGATAAATTGTTTAGTAGTTCAATTAGTGTTCTTATTCATTCCTTAGGATTTTCTCCTTATAGGATAAGGTTATCTGTGAATACAATTTTTTTTTCTTGATTGCATTTCCCCAAACCTCCAGTATAATGCTGAATAAAGTAAGAGTGATAAGAATGTTGCTCCTGATCTTAGGAGAAAAGTATTCAGTTTCACCATTAAGTATTAATGTTAGCTATAGGTTTTGCACAGATGCCCTTTATCAAGTTGAGGAGGTCCCCTTCTATTATTAGTTTGTTGGGAGTTTTTATCACGAATAGATAGATGTTGGATTTTGTCAAATGGTTTTTCTGTACCATTGACATGATCATGTATTTTTGTCCTTTATTAATATAATGGATTACATTAATTTACGTATATTAAACCAACTTTGCATTCCTGGGATAAATCCCATTTGATCATGGTGTATAATCCTTCTTACATGTTGTCACATTAGATTTGCTAATATTTTGTTGAAGATCTATGTTTGTGAGGGATATCGGTCTGTTCTCCTCCTAGGATTTTTTTTTTTTTGGGTCTGGCCTTAGTATCAGCATAACTCACCTTATAGAATAAATTGGTAGTTATTTCCTCTTCCTCTACTTTCTAAAAGAATTTATAAAGAAAAAATATTTCTTCTTTAAATTTGTGATAGAATTCATCAGTAAAACAAAATGTGCCTGAGTTTTTCTTTGTGGAAAGATGATAAATTATTACTTACATTTATTTACTTGTTATGAGTCTATTCAGAGTTTCCATTTATTCTCGAGTCCATATTCCCAATTTGTGCCTTTCTGGGAATTTGTCCATTTCATCTAAATCATCTAATTTTCTGGCGTAAAATTATTCATGATCTGAATGGCGCTATTCATAATATACAATGCTTTAGTTTCTATAGAACCAGTAGTGCTATCCCTTATTTCATTTCTAATTTGGATAATTTGTATCTTCTTTCTTATTTTCTTAGTCTAGCTGGAGGTTTGGCAATTTTGTTCACGTTTTCAAAGCTCAACATTGATTTTCTCTGTTTTCTATTTCATAAATTTGCACACTAAACTTTATCATATCTTCTGCTTGCTTTGGGTTTAGTTTGCTCTTCTTTTTCTAGTTTCTAGTTATTGATTTAATACCTTTCTTCTTTTCCGATATGGGTGTTTACCACTATAAATTTTCCTCTAAGTGATACTTTAGCTGTATCCCATAAGTTTTGATGTTATGTTTTTGTTTTCATTTGGTTCAAAATATTTTTAATTTCTCTTGTGACTTCTTCTTTGCCTCATAGGCTATTTAACATATGTTATTTAATTTCCAAATGGGGCTTTCTAGATTTTTTTCTGTTGTAAATTTCGAATTTACTTCTGCTCGTGGTTAGACAACATACTTCATATGATTTCAATCTTTTTAAATTTATTGAGACTTGTTTTCTGACCTAGAATAACATTTATCCTGGAGAATGTTCCACATGTGCTTGAGAAGAATATGTATTCTGCAGTCAATGGGTAGAGTATCATATAAATGGTAGTTATGTCAAATTGGTTGACAGTGCTGTTCAAGTATCTCTATCCTTCTATAACCTTGCCTTTCTACGTAGTTGTTCTATCAACTTTTGAGAGTGCAATACTGGAATCTACAACTATCATTGTTGATTAGTCCATTTCTCCTTTCTATTCTGTCACTTTTTGCTTCATATATTTTGGCTGCTATTGTTAGGTGTGTACACCTTTATAACTGTGTACACATTTATTTTCCTAATATATTAATCCTTTTATCATTAATAAATGTCCTTATTTTTTCCTAGTAATATTTCCTGTCATAGTCTATTTTGTCTGATCTTAATACAGTCACTCCAGCTAGCTCTCTTATGGCTACTGGTTGCATGGTTATGTTTTTCCATCCTTTTACTTTCAGCCTATTTGTGTCTTTGAATCTAAGGCATAGCTCTTGTATACAGTATATAGTTGGGCCTTGCTTTTTTTATCCACTTTGACAATCTCTGATTTTTGAGGGTGGTATTTCAGTCTATTTACATTTAATGTAATTATTGATGTGGCTGCTAGCAACAAATCTTTCAATCTTTAATTGGGAATGTCTTTATTTCTCATTCATATTTGAAAGATTTTTTTTGCTGTGTATAGAGTTCCTGGTTGAAGATTTTTCTTTCATCATTTTGAATGTGTTATCCTACTGCTTTCTGGCCCCCATTGTTTTTGATGAGAAGTCATCAATTCATCTTATTTTTTTCCTACCCCTTTCCCTCTTCTTCTGGAATTCTTATTTTATATATATGTTGATGTGTCTGATGCTGTCCTACCAGTCTCTAAGCCTCTGTACATATATCTTCAATTAGAAAGAAAGAATCTTTGTTCTTTAGATTGAATAATTTCTTTTGCTCTACCTCCCAATGCACTTATTCTTTCTTCTGCCATCTCAAATCTGTTATTGAGTACCTCTAGAGAATTTTTCATTTCATTTCAGTTATTGTACTTTTCAATTCCAGAATTTCCATTTGACTCTCTTTTTTAAAACTCATTTTTATCTCTTTATTGAATTTCTGTATTCACTGAGTCTTTCCTTGAGTTCTTTAAACATTGTTTCCTTTAGATCTCTAAACATTTAAATAGCTGCATTGCAGTCTTTTTCTGCTAAGTCCTCCATTTGAAGACAGACACTCAGACACACTTCTTGTTGGTTGCTTTTTTCCCGGGCACAAATCATGCTTTCTTGTTCTCTGAATGCCTGTAATCTTTGTTGAATAGTGGGCACTTTACATAGGGTATGGTAGCAACTCTGGATTCTGACTTTTTCCCAGAGCATTGCTGTTGGTATTGTTGTTTTGCTGTTTAGTAATTTTCCTGGGCTAAGTCCATAAAATCTGTCTCCCATACATGGTATGGTTGCTGAGGTCTTTACCCCATTTTTTTCTTGTTTTTATTTTAAGCTTGCTTTCCTAGGGGGCATCCCCATATCTGCATAGCTTAGTGTTCTGGCAAAGACTAGTGAGAGGTTTTGCTCAAACACCTTGAGCCAGAAAGGCTTCTTCCCTCTGCTTCTGATTCTGTGTGTGGGCTGGGGAGCACATTCAAATTTTAGGCTGTCTTCGTGTCTGCCCCGGCTTTTACTTTCTGCTGGTTTTCTCACATCTCCTCTATGTGTGCACACAGGCTCTGTTGGCCAGAGATGTGTGGATGTCTTGGGCATGTTCCATCTCCGCTGCTCGTGCACACAGACTAAGATAAATCTCAAATATATGGAAAGCTATCAAGCCCCTGATGGCTCTCTGACCTCCCGGAATTATCTGTTAAGTCCCCAGCTAGACCACTGGTCCATTGCTTGCCCCAAAGAGGACTGTCAACTCAAGACAGTGGAGCTACTGGCTCTTCATTTACCACTGGCACAGCCACTTTAACTGAAAATACTCCAAATGGAGTATTCTGGAAGTGGCAGCAAGGCTGCTGGTTTTTATAGCCTGATCTGCTCTGGTTAAAATAGCACACTGACAGAGCTGGGGAGGACGGGATGGGAGCAGCCCTAGGCAAGAATGCCACAAACTCATGTTGTTCCTACCCAAAGTTTAGCTGTTTTCATGAACAAATGCTTCTTCATTTGTTGTAGGCCTTTGGTTAATGTTCAGAGAGCTTAAATGGATCCGTTTGGAAGTCTTTTTCCAGCTTTCTAATTGTCTTTTGGGGAGAGGATTTGTCAACTTCCTCATTCTGTCATGCTGAAAGTCAGTATGTCAACCACTCCTTACATTCTGCTGGAATTAGACTTATTAATGTTATTAAAAAGTAGACCCTGCATGTAAAATATCATTGTGAAATCTGATTTAAAAGAAAAAAGGTTTGTCTTTGTTGTTGTTGTTTTTTTTGGGGGGGGGGTGTGGAAATCAACTCACCAACAAAAAAATGACTAAAGGAACAAGTTTAAATAATTACTTCATTGGATTAAATTAATTAAGAAATGTCATTCCTTGGAAGCAGCACCCAGGGCCCTGCGACTTGACTCCTTCACAGACATTAGAGAACTGAAACGCGCCACTAGAAGGAAGCTAGTCCCAAAGCATTTCACTTAAGATCATGTGTCACACAGCTGCTTTTCTGTTTCTTCTTACTTTCCTACCTCTCTAGCTTATGCTTCAACCATGGTCAATTAGATATGCACTGGGCATTCTTATAATGGTGCCTTTTTTTTGAAGGTTTCATAAAAGTCCCCCAATCTGGCCATTTGTCTATTTTCTTTTCTCTGTCACCTCTGATAAGCTGAGATCTCTTGGGCAAGTCACTTGAGTTCCTGCCTCACAGTTCCCAGGAAGGATGATAATTACTGCCCCATGCACCCAGGAGTCTAGTCTATTAGAACTAGAGAAGCCTTAGAGGTGTTTTTGGCAACACCTCTCAGGTTCAGAAGGCTCAGGGATGTTAAGGGGCTTACCCAGGTCACCTTCCAGGGGCATCGTAAAGCTTATGTCATGCTAATAAAATAGGTAGAAGGCTTCAGAAATTGTTACCTGAACGAGTGAAGATCAGGCTCAGAGCCAGTGACTAGAAGTTATTTCATAAAGATCAAACCTGACATTACGCAGGCTTTGAGAACACTGGACACAAAGGCCTCTGAGATCATTTTTCCCATCCCTCCCTTTTCTCTTACCTTAGCAAAGAAAATCCAGGCTGCACACTGCCCTGGAGCCACAAGGCTTTTTAGCTTCACTGTGCTGAACATGAGAAAGAATCCTAAAAATCCACTGGAAGGAAAAAATATTCTTTTGTTAGTGAGGCTTATTTTCCTTTACTCAATAGGTAACTATTTTCTGTTATATTTACCAGTCAATTTCTTATTATTACACATCTATCTCATCTGTGTTTTCCAATGATCTTTGGATAAAAACACCCAAAATTTTAAAACCCATTAAGCTCTACTTTTCTAAGGTGGTATAATGAGAGCATTTTACTGGAGGTGGGTAGGAGGTATAGAAATTTGGGATGTCTCTGGCTAAATCATGAAAGAAAGAAAACAACAACAACATGGAAGTAATACCTCCTGTTTCCTCCTATATTCCCTCTGAAGCTTGGTGCTTGCTAAAATAGAGCTTCAATTTTTTCAAGAAGAACAAACCGCCAGGAAACTCACCACATGAGGGCAGAGGGTCTGGACTGGCCCATGGGTTCAAGGTAAGAATCTCAAAGGGAGGCGGGCTCCATAACAGGAGTCCCTAAACCCAGGCCGACCTACACAGAAGCTGTGCTTTGGGAATGATGTGTAATCCCATGTGTGATGCCTAAAAGAAACCCCCCCTCCCGCCACCACCACCACTAAGGGAGCCTGAGGCTGGCGTAGCATCTTAGTGGCTATTCAGAGATCTGCATCAGCAAGGCACTGACACAGCAGCGGACAGGGACATAGCGGCCTGCACTGGAACCATTTTCAGAAGTGTCACGGTGTGGTCAAGGCCAAAGCAAAGGGACTCCAAACAGAATGGTCACTCTTCCTGATATCTGGAGGCAGGACAATTGGGGAATGGAGTGTGGCAGAGAGGCTCCATGATAGAGGTTTACTTCTTGCAAACAAATGCAAGTGGGGGGCCTGAGTGTGACATTTATTTTGACTTGAAAATTGAAAAGCAAGAGACATGAAAGCAGTTGTACCCCAAACCAGAGAGGCAGGTCTTTTGCGCTGTGCCTATTTGTGCTCCTAGGGCTAGAGTGCCACTGCCATCTGACCTCTGTTATAGGCACTGGTGTGTGGCTCCAACTCAGACCATGAGCTCTGAGAAGGCAGGGCCCAATCTTGGACTTTTCTGTTTTCCCCAACAGAGCCAAGCATGGAGTCTTGGTCATAGTAGGTATGGCATGAATGTTTGACAGGCTTACTTGGAAGCAGCTTGAATTGAATTAAACACACCAAAGGCCAAATTTCACAGAAATGTGTGCCTTCACTTCATTAGATTAGATGAGTTCACAGCCACATTCTTGGGGCAGGACCAGAGATAGGCTTTAGGCTTCCCTGTGTTTATATCAACCTGTTTGGCTTGGATGACCTGCAAAGTTCACTCAGGTTTGCATCTGCAGTCATGGAAGGTCTGGCAGCTATGAATTAAGACATTGAGTCACTTCCACCTGAAAGGCAAGGAGGGCCTTGTGGATAAGTAGCAGGCTGGAAATCAAGTGACCTAGATTTCTGTTCTTGGCTGTGCTCATTGGCCCTGGTAACCTTCACCAAATCCCCCCTTTTCCATTGCTTTCTTGTCTGAGGCTCTGTGTTCTTAAAATAGGAATAAGCATAGTGTTCCACATCCTACCTTATGGAAATCAGAGATTTTCAGAACAGAAAGGTTCTCCAACCTTCGTTCTCACTTTATTAACTAGCAAACTGAGGCACAGGCACAATTATAAGCCAGGCTTCCTGGCCTTTGCAGCAGCTCTCTATGACTCTTCAAACCTCATCATAGATGTTCCTGACCAGAGACAGAGTGAGGTGCTCCAGGCGCCCATGGCTGTGAGGTTGGGAGGAGAAAGTGAGGCAGCTAGCGCTCCAGGGCTCTTCCTGGTGGCATCCATGCCGTGTCCAAGGAGGTGACAACTTCACAGGAGCCTGTCCAGTCTCCAATACCTCCTTCTCCTCCAGTCTTTTCCTCTCCTCTCCACCTCCAGCCCGAGGAAGGGCATGATTCTATGTTGACCTGTCCCCTCAGTACAGACTCTCTACTAGAACTGAGCTACTCCTGGTTTGTCACCAACATGCTTATGAAAGCATCCATGATCTGTTCCCACAGACTTGTATGTCTGTGAATCATTTCTAGATTACTCATGGATCCCTTATCTTTCTCCTTCCATTTTCAGCTCTTCTACCACTTGCTATGGAGGCAAATCTTAAAAGCAATGGGAGGATCTCAGAACTGAAAGAGCCTGGGCTCCCTGTTAATGGGGTGTCCAGGTCATGGCTACTACTGTACCCTCAGGTCTCCATAACCCCTTCTGAGCTCTCCTAGAACTTTCTGAAGGTGACAACGCTTAGTCTGAGACATGGTCATGGAGGAGCCAACAAGATGAGATGGGGAAAACCAACACATTCTTAAAAGAGGTGAAGCTTTGTACTGAAGCCAGGGGGTGAAACGTAACAGAGCTAAATCAATTCAAATAAAGATTTCCAAATCTTTCAAATAAAAAAACACTGGTTTCTCAAGTTGGGTTATGAGAAAGTTACAGATTAAATGGAGGCTGTACTGGAGACAGAATGTCACCCCACAAAGCCAACATCAACGGGCTGTGAACTGTATTGCTCTGTTCTGAATAACCAAACAATGGTTGCCTTCCCTCTACACCCTGTTTGCCTGTGCTGCCAAATAAGTGACCCAAAGGGAAACAAGTCCATGGGCAGCGAAGCAGCACTAAGACTCATACTACACAATCCCAGCTAACAGGAAAAAGCTAACCGTCAAGTGACAAAGCCTGACCAAATTGATAGGAACTGAGAAGATGAATTCTGTGAGTGTTCTCCTGAAACTTTTTTGAGGATGATAAATAAATCATTCAGAGGCTCAAATGCAGAAGCAAATGCTATAATATTGATTTTTTTTGTCCCAACACACTCACATCAAAAACAGTACCTACATATCAGCTTTTTGATTCTTCGTAAAGAATCACTGCTTCATAAGGTATAATCCTATATAGGTGGGGATAGGTGGTCTGACTTTTATGTAGCAACTGCTCATGGTTTGTTGACATTTTATTTACGGTAGACCTGAGCAGGTAATAATGGCCACCATTTACTATGCCAGGCACAATACTTAGGGCTTATATATCTTATTTAATATATACAACAACCTGGCATTGGTATTATTTTTCCATTTTACAGATGAGTAAACTAAACTAAGGCTTGGAAAAAGTAGGATAACTTGCCCAAAGACCATATAATTTGGAAGCAGCAAGGTGAGAATTCAACCCAAGTCTAGTCTTTTCATCATATCACAACACATGTTTGAGACTGTCCACAGAAGCCTCTCCATTTCTGGGCATAATAAAGTCAAGCAAAGTGGCAATTATGGCAGGAAAAGGGAAGTTGGATTGGTATGAACTTCTGTGTATCTAATTCTATCCACTGAATTGGTCTATATCCCTGAGCACTTCCTAAGTACTGCACCTCGTTGTCTAGACATCTCCTAGTAAACGGTTCCCAAAATATGTTTCTCATAGTCTTGGAGTTCAGTTGAGATAATTTAGAGGAGCAAGAGGGAAGTCAAGGTGGAAGTGGAGAGGGTAGGATGGTGGACACAAACCTTCTCTTGAACTCAATCAATTTCATCAGTTTTTTTTTTTTTAAAGTTCACGTCAGACGGGTAATGTGCCGATGTTGTAACAAGGTTTGTGGGAGGCACATCTCACACACAAGTGTGAAAACCCAATCGTCACACTTTTGAACTTTGAAAGGATCAAATTTCATCAGTTTTATATACTGAAGTTCTGTTTAAGAATTGCTTGTGGGGAAAAAAAAAAAGTGTGCGAATCTTAGCTCTACCACAAGTTTGAAAACCACTGTCCTGGATGAGGAACTCCTCATCCTGAGCACCTGAGGGTGTTCATAACAACCTGCTGATGGCCCAGGGGATGCTGCCATGCCTGCGCCCACCACCACTCTGCCACTTATTCAGATAACCAGCAGTGACCCTGGACTTCACTGAAACAGAGACACAGCTGGTAGTATAGAAACATACAAATTAATAGTGCAAGGGTTTTATGAGTTAAAATTACCTGGCACAGCAGCTGCCATGGAATCTGTAGAAATACAGGAACGGAAAGTCCAGAACGCTGAAGAGATCACCTAAGTGGCACAGCAAGAATGAAACAATGGTCCACGCATCCCGCATGCCCCCCACTGCCCTTGAAATGCAAGGTGGGGGTCTTTAGCACAGCAGCCCTCTGAGTGTGGAGCTGCCCAGCATTGAATTCACACTGGCATTCCTAGGGTTTCTATGTTATTGGCATTTTCTGATGATGATGATGATGATGATAATAATAATAAGATACTAATGCCCATTTAGTGAGAGTCTGTCCTGTGCAGGGCCCCATGCTCAAACCTTTATGTACATTCTCTTTTAATCCTTGTAACAACTCTGTGAAATTTTATTATCCCCATTTTAACCAGAACGCAGAGAGGAGATTGCACAACTCTTGGACTGTACAGCCACAATGTGGGCCCCTGTCACTCTGAACTCTAGGAGCTTTCCTCTTCACCCGGCAGCCATCCCAAAGTAAGGCACAGTGTGGGACAAAAAGAATCTTTTTCTCAAAAGATTCTTCTATTCTTCTCTGCCTTATATCTAAAAAAAGAATATGAATGCATGCCTCTGACATCTTTTTTTCATTTTTGTGTTTAATTACTGCACAAACAGCACAGCGGCCAGACCGACCATGCGTGCTCATTTTAGTTTAAGGTCCAAAGGGTACATTTATTTCTAGTGAAGTAAGTTCATTCTTTTAGTTCCACTTGGTGCAAGAGGAAATAATCACACATATTGGCTGCTTCCCTCTCTGGAATTTGAACTTGGTCACAAACAAGAAGTCAGGAGATTAAAAAAGCAGAAAGCCTTCCAAAAATGTCTGGAGAAAAGGAATTAAGCATTTCCACAGCACAGAGCTTAATCCTTCCAAATCTGGAATTTCTGAGACACGGGAGGAGCCAGGTCTTCCCGGTCCCAGCCTTGGTCTGTCTGTCAGTGCTCGACGGGCTGGAGCAAGAAGGGTTGATTTTTATGATTATTCACAGTACGTCAGGTGTGCAGTGGGATGCATGGGCAGTATTGGCTTCATCACTACACTTACTAACCAAGACTTTCAGGACAAAAGACAAATGACATGCTGTACTTCCTAGGAGACCTAACGATTTCAAATGTTTCGACCATCTAGTATTGGGAAAGAAAGTTCTGAATTCCAGTTCTTTGGTGGGTTGTTTGTTTGTTTTTAACTTATGACTGTTGTTTTGTTTCATTTGTGCCTACATGTGTGTGTCTCACTAAAAGGAGAGAAAATCGTGGGATCTGGTTTTTGTGCAGCCCAAGAAGAGGTTAAGAGTTCTTGTCCTCTTTCTGCCACATATCCACTGAACACCTTTATCATCTACTGGGAACCTATGTTGGTGGAGGGAGTTTGTAACTTACATCATTAGGCTCAGATGTCTAGTGCAGAAGAGCACCACCATCTGAAGTCCCTGTTCCCACAGCAGCAACAGCCGAGGTAACCCTAGGCATCCCCCGTTCTAGAGGGTGGCCAGAGTCCCCTGTTCAGGCAGTAAAAGGGACATTGTGGAGGATTCGCTGTCTCCTTGGCAGCTGTTGGATCTTGGCCCTTTCCCAACTTCCCTCTCAGTGTGAGAGAAACTGCAGTACCGTCAGTGTGATAATGAGGAATGGGCAGAGAAGGAGATAAATTAAATGCAGGACCTCAAGATTGCTTGGGTGCTGCCTCCTCTCAAGCACCCAGTCTTCCATCACAAACACTCCAGGGAGATGAACTAGACTCACGGTGCACGGGCAACCTTTACAGCCCAGCCCAGGCTGTGGAGGGGTCAGATGTGTGCAGAGAGGGAGGGGCATAAGGAAAAAGTCACCATCTTAGAATTGACCAGTTAGGTTATAACGCTCATACAAATCCTGAAAATCGATCCTATAAATTGTTGCGAGTGAGAGAGAATAGCTTGTTCTTATCTTTGAGCCATTTCTAAAACCTCTACACATTTTCACATAGCACTTAGCTGACTCCATGCCTAATTATCCTTCTAGAACTATCAAGTCCTTGAGAACAGGGACTCTACCTTACTCATCACCTGCATCCACTGTATTAGGACCATCCCTGACATATCATAAGCACAGCTGAACCGAGAGTATCTGAGAGATCTAAACCCCTCGTGCTTTCCCTGGAGAGAATGTTCCAAACACTTTCCAGTTGAATATGCTGGTCCTCAATTTCAAACCAACCCCAAATGCTTGCCTTCTGATGCCTTCAGCCTACCCCCTCTTTAACTAAAGGAGCGCTCTTAAACAGACAGGGTCCACACCACCCTCTAAACAGCAAAGGTTAATGATTGTGCTACAAATAGCCCTGAAGCGTTGTAGTATATGGCTGGCTGACCCTAACTACATGAGGGCTAGATCCAGGAACCTAAAAAATGTGTAAAGACACTCAAAATGCAACACTCCTGCACCATCTAATGCAGAATGCACAATTTAAGCACAGCTTAAGTGGTTCAAGAACTGTAAACATGTTTTGTGGTATCAACACACAGCTGATGCAATACAGTCTGGGTTAAGCCTTCATTCCTGTACCCCACAGTTAAAATTCTGCTGGCTCTCTGAGTGAGGGAGCAAATCCCATTTCTCTGAAGATTACAGAGCATGGAATTGCCATAGTACAAAGTGTGGCACAATCTTACCGCATTCAAGACTAATTGATATTTGAATATGAAGAAAATTTCCTCTCACCACAATTTAGCCCTCAGAACTGGCAGGAAAAAGGGAAGGTTAGTGCCAAGATATGATTAGTACTGTTTGCTTTATCTCACACACAAGCAACAGACGCACCAGGTAACACGGTCATTGCTGGGTCAGATTCTTGCGGCTCTCTTTGCTCTTCTGGTGCCTTGAGACTCTCTCTCTTAATACCACAGCAGAGGGGCTCCATAGAAATACTAAATGCAAACTTTCAAACATGAGAAGAATTTCCCTTCTTTATTACTGTTTAAAACAGTCCGAGAGGAATCAAGGTTCCCAGATTCTTAGAGCCTCCAGATGAACCATGAGGTTGAGAGATCAGAAGAGGAGATAGATTCCACCCACCAGGAAGGAAACCCAGTGCCAGAAGGGGAAACGTGGCAGGGCTTGTGCCTAGGACACGGAGAACTATAGATGTGATCCCTGCCATCACATCCCAATGCATTCCAAAGGTTATGACCCAAAGCTGTATCATCTGCATGTACAAAACAGCTTACCTTTTTACTCACTCATGAGTGAGTAAAAAGGGCAATTTAGTCAAAGCGCTACTGAGAGGCCAGGATCCACCCACTAGAATAGCTAAAGTAAGACTGACAACACCAAATGTTGGTGAAGATGTGGAGCAACTGGAACTCTCACACATTGCTGGGTAAAAGTGTAAAATAGTACAACATGTTAGAAAACTGGCACTTTCTTTAAAAGTTAAATATACATCTACTCTAAGATCCAGAAATTCTATTCCTAGGTATTTAGCCAAGAGATAGAAAAACAAAAATCCACAAAAAGTCTTGCATAAGAATGTTCACAAAAGCTTTATTCATAACAGCCCATAACCTGGAAAACAGCCCAGGTGAGCATCAACAGGTGAATAAAGAAAACGTAGTATGTTCCCATAATGAGAAGTATGTACAAACGTAGTATGTTCCCATAATGGTGGTTGCCAGAAGTGAGGGATAGGAAGTAGGTGAAATGCGTGAAGGTGGTCAAAATGTACAAACTTCCAGGTGTAAGATAAATAAGTCCTGGGGACATAATGTATAGTATGGTGACTATAGTTAACAATACTGCATTGTAGTGAGGTGTGTAAATGTGTAATCATTATGTTGTTTTATATACCCCAAACTAATAATAAAAAAGAGAAAAATACATACTGTATTGTATATTTGAAAGTTGGTAAGAGAACTCAAAAGTTCTCATCATAAAAAAGAAATCTGTAACTACATGTGGTGATGGATGTTAGCCAAACTTAGTGTGGTGACCGTTTTACAATATATACATATATCAAATCATTTATGTTGTATACCGAAAATGAATACAGTGTTAAACGTCAATTTTATTTCATCTTTTTAAAAGCCTGAACAGTCTCTTTCCACGTGGATTTTACAAGCAGCTTCCCTACTCTAGCCAAGATTGTTCTGTTACTCAACAGTCCTCATCCAGGCAGGCACTCAAGGACCAACCCCAGATCTACCAAAGATTCAGGTCAAAGGCGTTCCCCTAACAGGAGACGAAAGGAGAAACAGACACACCTATCTTTAAGGTACCTTGATATACAATTTGTAAAAGTTCTAGGAAAGCAACAAATGTGATCATGGTGACCACACACAGAGCACTTTTATAAACAGAGTGCCTTTACATTACTTAATACACATAGTAGTAGGTGTGGGATGCTCATGGGTTAGATACTGAACTTGGTGCTGGTATAGGTGGAAATCACTGGCTTTTTCTGGAAGGCTGCCACCAGTGTGTACGGAACCCCAAACCTACCTTCCCCAGGGCCTTTGCCACAGCCCTGCTGTGATGGCTGCTAAAGCCCGCAGGACTTCACTGGGGAGCCTCAGCCACTTACAGCAAGAAAAGCCAAGGTCGCCTCTGCTATTGACACCAGTGTCACAGCCAGTCTCAGCAAAATCCTTCTCAGAAGCCAACGCTCTATGCCTGGTCTCTTCTAAGATACCACCTCAGCTACCTGAAAACTGCAGCAAACCAAAGACGCAGCTGGGAATCTTTCCAGCCCAAGCCTCTCTCTGATGAACCTCACCTACCTTGAGTGATTCACCATACGATGTGATCAAAGAGAAGGAATGACAGGTAAGCATCTGATGTCCAATATCCACTCTTTTTTTTTTTGAACTTAAAATATAATTTGTAAGAAAACTGATTCTTCTTGCAAATATCTTTTTCTAACATAAATTATGCATTAAGAGAAAAGTAATTCAAGTTATCCTCATGAGACACGGGTTCGGATATGTCAAATACAATCTAGAAACATTACCAGAGTTACTACCCACAGTTCCCTAAGGATAGGAGGTCCAATAGTCTGAAGCAGCTAAAATCACCAATAGAAAGCTGTCATTGTTTTGGGCACAGCATGAGCTAGAAGGGGCTTTAGAAATAATCCAATCCACTTTTCTCATTTTCCAGGTAGGAGAACCAATACCCTGCCGGCTTGGAAAATGCCGTCTGCATAGCAAATGGTCAATAAACAATTTAAGGAGCATGGCCAATAAAACACGTATTTCCAGCCATACCACACACAGATATGACTGCTTTATCTTTGGCATCAACTGCAAAACTTTTCAAAGTAAAAACCCACAATGAAATAGTGCAATCGTGGGCAATTCCTGCATCTGAAAAACAACTATAGGATAATTGAGACAGCAACAGGTAAACATAAATTTTAAAACTTGTCTTCTTTCATCAGGAAGTAGGAAGATTAGATGATAACATGTGATAAAAATGTATAAAAAGATATCAGTTAGAAATAGAGTGGATTTGAACTTTTTCACCAAATCCTTTAGCACCAGAACCGAAGAGCAGTTCTGGCTGCTTGAAGAATGAATTAGAAGACAATGCAACCGCTAGTTTACTTGGTAGATATGAAACCTGTCTGTACATCTCAGATTGCACCAGATGAAAACATACACAACAAAGTTCGAGAAGGGATAAGAATAAATTCCTAGGCAATAACTCTATAATGGGTTATTAAAAACAGTTTCAAGTATGTGGGCCATTTCTAACACCTGAGTTTGACATCCTGGAAGGCAACCACATTCTTTTATAAAATGTCCCTTGGAGATATAATCAGGTCAGAGCACTGCACTGAATGGGCAATGTGAAACAAACAAACAAACAAACAAACAAACAAACAAACAAAATGATGTTTACCTGTGGGATGAGATGCAAATGCCAGGAGTACCACGCTGAAAAAGAAACAGCAGAGCAGTGAAGAAAGCTTCCCTGGCACTGAGAAAGCAGCATACATGTCCAACCATTCTACTTGGAAATAGTGAAACTGGCCTAAAAGTACACTGTCTGCACTGAGTGGTCTCCTTCTGCCTAAATCCACCTGCTCAGTGAGAGACTGAGAATCTCTTGAAATGCCTCAGGCTTTGGCAAGAAATCTACCCTGTGACGGACTGAGGCTCCATGCCCCACTCAGGGTCAGCCGTGCCGCCAGTGAATATCACGCTCGCCTAACCTACAGAGGATTTCGAAGCGAAACAAAGCACACTCGAAATTACAAATAGGCTGCACTCTAAAAGCTAGCTATTGAACGGGAGATAAGTTGATTTTTGCCACAAAATTAACTGCATAGAAGTCCAAGAAGGTAACCCACAAAATGATCCATCCCATCCACCATGTGCCTGAAAACTACCTGGGCTGCTTTGCAATCGATGCCAAAAAGGATGAAAAGGAGGAGGAGCAATTCTCTTATGTGGGCCGTGTTCACCCTTGGCTCCCTCCCATCTTCCTCTCTGGAAGTTTCTCCCGCCTTCCAGTGCCCATCTGGAGCAACTTCACACTTCCCCAAGCCCACCTTCTACCCTCTCCCATCACAACTCCATGCCATCCAGGCAGCTGATCCAGTTCAAGGTTAGAAATAAAACTTTTTATACAAGTATGGGAGGGAATTTCTTTTTTTAAGTGCTGGATGGCCTACTCTGATTCTTAACGCTGACTGCAAAACAGAATAGCCCGACATCTGGGCCTAAGTTAGAACCTCCGAGGGTATGGCCCAGGCATCCCTTGTTTTACCTTGTTGTGGCCCCTGGTGGTTCTAAAGTGCACCAGGACTGAGAATCATAGCAACAGCATAGTTGGTGACATAATAGACAGTGTGGAGGAGGACAGTTCTGAAGAGGGAAACCACTATTAGCTCAGTAGCTTGGCCCTGCTCTTGGGTTATTTCCTGGCACCGTGTCTGTTTTTCTCAGGCTCTTCCTTTGCTCTATCTCTAAAGCACAGGTTCTCTGATGGGAAGAGGCAGGAGGTGAGGAAGGTCAGAAGGAAGGATACAGAATAGCCACATGTCTGGCCATTCAGCAATTGTGGGTTTGTATGGCAGGGCTTACAGGTTGCTAGAGAAACCACACACGCCACTAACGAGACTAGAGGCTTTCTGTCCTTTGCTTGCCATCTCTTCTTTCTTTGATAAACACACACTCCATTCTTTTATCTCACGGGATCCCTTTTTGTTTATAACTTTAGCAGTAGAAGTTGTTGCTCCTATGACCGGATATGAGGGGCGCGTTTCCATCCCCATATCTCCCGGGGCTTGTCATGATACCCACAATCCCATCACTGGAATCACCCCAAAGAGTGGCCCTGAAATAAAATATTAGGCAGTAAAAATAAGAAGAACTAATTAAATGAAAGAGTCGGGCTCTAATCCCTGTTTAAATTTTGCAAATATAGTGTTACGCCCTCTTAATTTGTACACTGTGCCCGCCTGGGGGGCAAGCACCATATTTTATTCATCTTTGCCTAGCGGGGCCAGACATACAGTAGTGCTCCTCATGAATTGCAATGAATCACCTCTAGGTGTGTATGTGGTGGAGATATGTTTGCAAAGAAATATAACTTGAAGCCCCCAGTAGTTCTAAGATTACACATTATATGAAACTCTAATAAAGAAATTATACCAACATAAAAGGCATATCATGCAAGATAAACAGCAGACCGTTTAAATTCATTCATTCAACAAATATGTATTGAGTGCCTAGTAAGTGCCAGGTACTGTTCTAATTTGGGGAACAAAATAGGAAACATTCCTATGCTCATGGGAAATAAAATGGGGAAATACAAAAAAAATATAATCTCTACAGGCTAAACGCCAATACATTTTTCTCTATTTCACAAGTCATACCCGAGAGACTATCTGTTTCCCTTTGATACACACACACACACACACACACACACACACACACACACACACACACGAAATTTCAACTGCAAAACAAGGAGTGGGGTATGAACAGGGAACATTACAGTAATTTTCTATTTAATAGATCAAGAGAGACTAATGTCCGCTTATCTTAAAAAGAAATGGTGCTAAGCATACATCAAATAATACGCATTCCTTATAAATTACCTAAATTCCTCAGAATTCTGATCAAAGCCAGACCACTTTTAGACATTCCATCTATGTTCCCCCCCCCCATACATAACTTCTTCCTCTACTCTTTCCTTCATCCTTTCCCCTCTACCTTGAGCCTTAGACCTCTATCTATATGAG
Organism: Hipposideros armiger; assembly: GCF_001890085.2. Classification (NCBI taxonomy): domain Eukaryota; kingdom Metazoa; phylum Chordata; class Mammalia; order Chiroptera; family Hipposideridae; genus Hipposideros; species Hipposideros armiger. The sequence continues at coordinate 2,723,790 of NW_017731559.1, forward strand.
AAACACCGAAGTGTCAGGGTCAGGGAGCAAATGCCTCCTCGAGAAAACAGTAGTATGTGCCAAGGTTGAGAACCATTCAACTACTTGGCTCTCTCAAAAAAATGGAGAGATCAAATTAGTCCTCGGCCCTGGCAGGCAGAGCTCCGGGCCGGCACCTTTAAGTACAGATCTCTGAGTGCTGGTGACCTCAGTGTCCAGTGCCCATGGAACATTGAATAGCAGTCCTCGTTCTGATTCATACATCTTCCTCACTTGTACTGAAAAAAGACTTGGAAATAGAATAGTGGCTTTAGCCAAGGCTCGGTGTTGGGCTCAGCCAGGAAGCCTCCAGCACCAGAAGTGAACATGCTCACACAGGATGAAGGAGCTGGGGGGGGGTTGGGGGGACAGAGGAACTAGCTGAGGGTCACAGAGGTTCATTTACCCGTCCCCTTATCCTTCTGCTGCTCTAGTTGGCTATAAGTTCTGCGGAGAAGAAGAAATGCCTAAAGGGGTCCAATGTCATAAGAGTGTCTTGAAAAGGCAGCTGGTGAGTCTAGGCAGAGTGGAAGTAATGGTTGTGTTCAGCTGAGCACAAAAGAGGCCCACAGCCGTGCTTGGGGGTAATTCTTGTTATCAAAAAGGTCTTTTAGTAAATACTAAGGTATTTATTATGAGCTTTACCTGCAAATGGAAACTACAGCTCATGATGAACATATTTCAGCCGAGTAACTTCCTCCAGAAATCAGTGCGACCCAATGCTGAGAGGCACCTCTCCGACCTTGGTGCTCTCTACTGAATGTTGCTGCATTAGGCAAACTTAGGTTCCCGGCAGCAAATCTCCCCCTGCTTCTCAGTTAGGTCCTGCAGTACACAGTCTGAGACTACTAAAATCCAAGAATGCGCCCCAGCGATTCCAGTTAGGAATAGCTTAGGGCAAGGGCTCAAATGGAAATCCATATACCGCACTTAAATGTTATAAATCAAGCCTCCAACTTCATCCGACCTGAACAAATACATCTTCAAAACAATCTGGAAGTTCAGATTACAATGTAGAATTGTAGTAAAATGTAAAATGTAGTGGAGTCCTTGGAGCTTCATGTGAGAATGTGGCAGCATGGGGACATCCAGCGTCCTAATGTGCCCCCTTCCCTTTCCACCCCAGGATCCATCCTTCACACTCTTGTGTGTTGACACCTCAGCCTGCATGTCCACCTTCCAGTCACGTTTCTCCCACGAACAACCGTTCTTTGGACACACCCTTGGGTCTAGGAGTGACTTGGGAAACAGACCCAGGGAGGCCTTGGAATAGAGCTCCGGACCACTTGAGGAAGGAATTCTAGGCCCAAGCGAGGAGGGAGGTTGTAGGCGCTGGGGAAAAAAATATCCTCTTAGCCTTCCAGACTCCATATCGCATGGGGAGAGACATGGACTTCTAACATGTGGGGCTAGACGGGGCCCCTCTAGTCTGGTCTAAGGACAGGACTGCTATTTCGTTTCCTCAACTTCTAGCTATCTCACAAATTATTTAACTTGCCTTCCTGGCAGGCATATTGGCTCAGAACTTCCTAATCAAATTATTGGAAAATAAATATCCATTAGCTCTAGTAGGATATGAATTACTCTTTGAAAATGTAAATTATATTTTACCTGAATATATAGTTTAAGTACTGCTGGTCAATGTCACTAAGGAATGAGAGAGAAAAAAAGATAAAATGTGAAATAATAGAAGGGTTTTACATACACAAAATTGTCATTATATTATATCAATACATTATATTTATGTATGTTATTACATTTATAAATTATCAATAAATAGTATGATGCATATACTCAAAACTAGTTCCTGGCTCATTTTTTAAAAATATTTTTTAGTGTAGTGCTATCACACACGTTTTCACTTGTGGCCGATTATTTCTTATGTGTTCATTTGCCAATTTAATGGAGTGCCAATTCTCTCAGGCCACCGGACTATCTTCTAGGGCTAGCATATTTGATAAATAAAAACACAGGACACACAAATAAATCTGAATTTCAGAGAAAGAATAATGTTTTAGTATAAATATGCTCCAAATATTGCATGGGACATACTTACCCTAAAAAATTGTTTTGGGGGGCCAGCCAAGCGTCTCAGTTGGTTAACAGAGCAAGCTCTGAGCAACAGTGTTGCCTGTTAGATTCCCACATGGGCCAGTGAGCTGCGCCCGAGCTGAGCTGCCGCTGAGCTGCCAACAGGTGGCTCAGCTGGTGAGAGCATGTGCTCCTAACAACAAGATTGCCAGTTTAACTCCCACATGGGATGGTGGGCTAGACCCACCCACGACTAATGCTGAACTCGGCACCTTGAGCTGAGCAGCCACGAGTTGCCACCAGGCGACCAGATGGTGACTGGACTTGGGAGCTGAGCCAGCTGCGCCCTCCACAGCTAAGATCGAAGGACAACAACTTGGCTGTTCCCCTAAATAATAATAATAATAATGATAATGATAATAATTTTTTTCACCACTTAACTGTAACTCAAATTTAACTGGCATCCTGTATTTTATCTGACAACTCTACTGGCATTTTGTGGCATAAACACTTTATTAAAAGAACAAAAGATATTCTAGGGGCCCAAAGTCACACAACCTCAGAGGACTCATTCTCCCAGGAGTCATTCCCTTCAGACCTCTTCTCTTTAAGCCTTCAGGCCTTCAGGCAGCCCATAAGCCAGCAGCCAGCTGGCTAGTCCAGGGGCTCTGACCTCACAGCTCCAGCCCAACCAAGGCCTGAATTCTCTTTTTCATTTATAGTTGTCAAGGCTGGTCCATTGACTGCCCACAACAAAGGCCTCATTTTACCCCAGAACAGAGCTACTGCCTGGGGAGACTGCTGGGTCTTAACCTAGTTAAGCAAGAAAGGGGCTGGGGAAACAAGAGAAAAGTGTTGTACCCTTGAGCTGGAGGAAGTAAACTGTGGCCCAAAGCAGCTGGGCACATAATTTTTATAAAAACATCATCTAAATGGCTGTCCCTGAAGGAAGAGGGCAGAAACTTCCCTGCTCTTCACACATCGCTGACGGCTGGCATGTTTGGCTGGCATGTTTCGTGTCCTGGTGGACCCAGCCTGGAATGGGTCAACAGCAAGACAAAGTGCTCCTGGGCAGAGCCAGCTGCCCCCACCATAACCCAGACTTGCGGAGTCTCTGGTTGAACAGAAGCAGCTCACGACACCGTGGGTCTCACCCCTTTCCTAAACCAAACAACAACTCACCAAACTTTAAAAACTTTACCTTAATGCATTGGATTTCTGGGATTTCTGTAGTATCCGATAAGCCCCTGCAAATGAAGCAACACGTGTTATGGCACAGGACAGTCTGTGGTCAGGGGCTGCCCGAACTTCCAAGGGAAGCATAAAATCCACATGGAGAAGGACCCTTCTTCCCAGGAGGGTCCCCCACAGCCACCAGAGGGCGACCAACAACACTTTGGAGGGTTTCAAGGATGAGAATTGCATAATCCCCCTTGATAATGCCAGTTAGTACAGAGTGCTGGGTAGGAAGGCTTGTGATCAACAGAAGGATACGATTAACAGGAAGCTGTTGGTTTCCTCTGCATGGTGAGCTGGAGAAAGAGAAACACCACTGGATTTCTGAACAATGTGTAACAAAGTCAGCGCACAGTTTTTTTCCCTAGGACTATCGACAAGAAACATTCAAAGTATGATTTGAAATATAGTCAGATGGTGTTTTCATTTCACCCACTTACTTTTTTTTTTGGTATACTGATGAGAGTGTCTTTGACACAAACTTGGATCCCTTCCCACCATTTTTAGAGAAAACCAACTAGCATTCCACAAGTGGACTTGAGCAACCATAGCCTGAGCCGTGGTGAGTTAATTAACGTTTGTCACGAAAAAGAGACTACATTGGAAATGAAAACATTTGAGGAAAAGTCCAAACCAGGAAAATCAAACCAGAAAACGCCCATTTAATGTTAACTCTGACAGGTTGCATTTCATCTTCCTATTGTCCAGAGTCACTAAAAAGTGGATATACAATAAGGTCTAAATAATAAGCCTCAATTAGTTAAGTACCGTATTTGCCGGCGTATAAGACGATTTTTTGGCCCTGAAAAATATGCCTCCAAGTGGGGGGTCGTCTTATACGCCAGGTACACTTCAGATAGACTGCCCATAGTGCTTGCCCCGTGCCATAGTGGCCTCCCGATGCCCGCCCACTTCATTCCACATACCGTTCAGGCATCAGCAGCGCTGCTGGGTGTATGCTCGGCTGTGTGCGATTTTGCGAGTGTGGTAAATTCCGGTTACCGTATATTTCTTTACATATGCATTGAAGATTCGCGATTTTGCGCTATCATGGTGCCTGTTAGAATGTTGAAGAGCTCGCACTTGCGCACTAGTGAGGTCCCAGGGAGATGCTGATGCAAGGGTGGACCAGACTGCTATAGTGACAGGGCGGGCAAACAGGGAGCAGGGACCAATCAAATCAGGCTTTGTATACAGCCAACAGCCAACCACAATACTGCACCATTGTACAGTACAGCATAAAAAATGTCGACCAGTCAAACCCCTATCATCCCTATCATGGCACCAGCCAAAAGAAAGAAGTATGATGCAAATTTTAAACTGAAAGTTATAAACTTTGCTAAGGAAAATAATAATTGTGCTGCCGCAAGACAATATGGAGTAACAGAAAAGATGGTTCGGGACTGGAAATCAAATGAGAAAGCATTAAAGAGTATGCCAAGGGGTAAATGTGCATTAAGAAGAGGCACCCCACACTGGCCAGAACTCGAAAAACATGTAGCAGACATGGTGGCTCAACATCGCCAAAACGGTTATGTGGTGACACGAAATACAATACGCTTGTTTGCACTTCAGTGGGCCAAATCAAATCTGATATTGTTTTACCTTTTATTTGGTGTGTGGAAGGTGTGCGGAAGAGGGGGTAGTCTTATACGGCGAGTATATAACAAACTCTGTATTTTGAGTGGAAATGTTAGGGGGTCGTCTTATACGCCCAGTCGTCTTATACGCCGGCAAATACGGTAAGCATTCTTTTAAAACTTACCAACGCAGGATACGTGAATTAAAGCCCAGAAATATCCATCTGGATCAAACTGTAATACAGGATTTGAAAAAATAAAAAAATGGCTTTAGGTTCAGACAAACAGAAAGCAGTCTGGCAATCAGAAACCCTAAATGTTCATGCACAGTGCCAAGCAAGGGTGCCTAGACAGGACTTCTGGGGCCTTGGGTCAGTCCCTCCTCATTTTTTACCCAGTTGACATCTTCCTAACATGCTCTCTGCCTCCAGCACCTTTTTCTCCATCCCACGCTACCCTCACACTGGGCTCTAAAGGGCTAATCTGATGCAGTCACCTATTGCTTAAAATCATTCAACAGTCCCCTAGTGACTTCAGGATAAAATATAAACTTATGACACCAAGGATCTCTATGACAAGCCTCTGTCAACCCATCTATTGCCTGCTCTCCAAAGCAAGAGAACTTGCACCTCCCCAAGTGTGAATGCTTCCCCCCACTGGCTCAGCCCCTTCCTTATCTGTCTCCATCTTATTTCCTGTCTCTATCTCCACCCCCATTCGATTGTAAATTCCAGGAAGGCAGGAATTTGCATGGGAACATACACATACGTAGTAAGTGCTCAATAAAGCTAAATCCCAGAATACTTAGGACACCACCATGACTTTGCCCACACCTGCTTTCTCCTCCTGGCTAATTCTTCCTCACCCTTCAAGATTTAGGTCCAGTAAGCAGAGCCTCACTCTAGCATTAGAAAGATCTGGATTAAAATTCTAAAATCCCCATTTATTAGCTGGTGACCTTTTGGGCCTCATTATTTCTTAGCTATGAAATGGAGATAATAGTAGTCCTGCCCTTGTAGAATTGTTGTGAGATTTTAAATAAAATAAGGCACATAAAGCATTGGCACAGAGCCTGGCACACAGCAGGCTCCCTATAATCATTAGCTGTTTCTACTTCGGGAGTCCCCACATCTTCTTAGGTGTCTCACTGCACCCCATGCCTCCCGGGACGGAGCCCCAGCCTCCCTGTGTTATAATGATCTGTTTATCATCTGTTCTCCTCCTTTTTGCTCTGACTAGACTCTGACTTCTGTCTGAATGAGGGCATTTTTTCTTCTTTGTGCCCCCAGAGCCTGGCTCAGTGCCTGGCACTAAATGGGGACTTAATAAATGCTGGGGAAGAAGAGAAAGAAAAAGACTCAACCATAAAATGACTACTGGGACGCGGGGGGAGGAGAGGGTTGGGTCCTCAGTGCCTAATAAAGAAAAACAGGATAACAAAACAAAAAATCACTCTGTAGATGAGAGTAGAAAAATCAACTGTGCCTCAGTGCGTGAGGCTGAGGCCACTTGGGCGCTGGCCTCAGGGTCTCCAGACATATAGAGAGGACAGACTGCACCCACCACAGCACCCAGAGGCCAGGGCTCTAGGGGCCACACTGCTGCAGCCTTGGGGAGAAGCATTGGCCTGGCCAAAAGGCACCCAGCTCGAAAGCTTTAAATGCCTTTGCATAGGCCAGGGTTATTCTGATTCTAAAAGGAAGGACTAGGAAATTCTGCTCATATACGCAGGCTTCAGAGAGTCAAAGATACTTGGATGGCAAAACGCATTTGCCTAAACTTACGTGGGAGTCATTGAAGGGAAGGCAGCCTGCAGCGGCCAGGAGGAAGAGGGCACTGTGCAGAGGGAAATAAAACACACAGCTTCACTTTTCAAGGTCCAAGAATTTCCCAGAGAACGTGGAGGTTGAAATACATCGATTGCAGCATGGATGAAGCAAAGATCCTGTAAGACCAAGCCCAGCTCCCCTGTCCATCCTCTGAGAACCTCACTACTTATGTAGCTTTCAATTACATGCTCCACTGATAACCAGACCGCTCCTTTCTGGTGCTCAGCTAGTCATTTTCCCAGAGACAGCATTTGCGGGCCATGGGCAAAACCACAGTAGACTCACTTGAGAAAAACAGTATGCCTGTGAAACGTAATAAAGTTTTTTTAAATTACAGATCCCCAAAAATACAGTAGTGGAAAAGGGCNGTTTTTATTTAAACATGTAGCCTAGTAATACAGGAACTGGAGGATGATGTCTTCAAGTCTCCAGGGAAATCATACCAGAGTCTGAATCAGCAATGGTTCAAGAATCTATTAAAGAGTGCTGTGTTCTCGCTGTGCTACCAGATGAAACAGGTAAGAATGTTCTTTTAGAATCACATTTTGGAAATACAGAAACCCTTCATCAGAGGTCTTCAACATCTGCTAGAAAAATCACTACAACATTCTGCAATGGCTTGACAACAGCAGTAGCTGCCATATAATGACACCCTTGACACCTTTGTAGCTGAAAACCAGTGCTATCATTCCCAAGACAGAAGGCTTCAAGGGCATCATCCAACAGTTGGTGGTAATAACACATTCCCAGGAAAACATCTTGGGAGGAGAATGATTCCATCAGGTCACTTGGTGGAGTCAATACATGACATTGCCTTATATTACCCTTGATGTCCTGAATGTCATCAAAATGTCTTCCTTTCAATATTTCTTTTATCTTTGGGTAAAGAAAGAAGTCACTGGGAGCCAGATCAGGTGAGTAGGGAGGGTGTTCCAATACACTTATTTGTTCACTGGCTAAAAACTCCCTCACAGACAGTGCCGTGTGAGTTGGTGCATTGTCGTGATGCAAGAGCCATGAATTGTTGGTGAAAAGTTCAGGTCATTTTCGTCTAACTTTTTCACACAGCCTTTCGGCACTTCCAAACAGTAAACTTGGTTAACTGTTTGTCCAGTTGATACAAATTCATAATAAATAATCCCTCTAATATAAAAAAAGTTTAGCAACATCATTGCAACAAGTTCACCAACTTAATAGTCCGACCTCAGATATTAACTCATTACTTATAGAAGATGCCTAGATTTCATTTTTTGGTCCATTACTGCTGAATACAGTCCTCAAAGAGGCTTATTCCCTTTCCTCCTTTCTTCTGACTTTTCTTAGACTTTTCTCCTTCCCTCTTTACTCTTCCTCTGACTCAGAGAGGGCCACTCTCCCTTGACAAAGTTCAGCCCTAATATTACATGAACACAAGAACCCTGTGATGATACTGCTTCTCACAGAACAGAACTTAGAGCAGGAGTCAGCAAACCATGGCCTGTGGGCCAAATCCCACCTGCTGAAAACAGTGTTTTATTTGCAACAGCCACACGTGTTTGTTTATGTTCTGTCTATGGCTGCTTTCATGCTACAAAAGCAAAATTGAGTAGTTGTGACAGAGCCTATAAGGGACCACAAAGCCTAAAACACTCACTGTCTGGCTCTTGTGTGCCGACTCCTGATTTAGAATAAGGCAGCTTGGGTCTCAACTTCTGGAACTTAGAGCTGGGTTGCCCAAGGCTGCACACACCAGACAGTGTCCCCACGCTAGACACAAAGGACCCTATTACCACTAAGTTCTGTAAAGTTTTATTTTTTAGGCAGTGTCATAACTGGTTTTTCCCGTAACTCAGAATTATCACTTCCTCTCATTTCCCATTTCATTAACTGACCCGAGGTTCTCAACATGTAACCCCCAGAGCATGCTGAAATAGAAGTCCTGTCACTTTCAGTGGGGTTCTGACAAGTTCTGAAGGTCAGCAAGAGCCTCAAGAAAACTANACAGTAGACTCACTTGAGAAAAACAGTATGCCTGTGAAACGTAATAAAGTTTTTTTAAATTACAGATCCCCAAAAATACAGTAGTGGAAAAGGGCAATCAGACTACGATTATGCCACTTATGGAAAAAAACGACACCATGAGAAGCACGTTAAAATCCTTTGCGCATCACTTTAACCAAATGATCAAACTAAATGTCTCCAGTAATGGGACAGATTTACACCATGTGCCTCCTGATACGGTGTACTTTGAAAGGCACATTGTCACTCAGGTGGCAGTCCTGCCAAATATGCAGAGCCTGAACTGAATCATGAGGAAACACTGAGACAAACTCAAATTTAGGGATAGTCGACAAAACAGCGGACTTACACTCTTCAAAAATGTGAAGATAATTGGGGGCCGGCTGAGTGCCTCAGTTGGTTAATAGCTTGCTCAAGAGTGCGAGCTCTGAGCAACAGTCACTGGTTTGATTCATGGCCAGAGCTGAGCTGCCACTGAGCTGCCAACAGGTGGCAGGATGGCTTAAATAAATAAATAAATAAATAAATAAATAAATGTGAAGATGATCAATGAAAGGCAGAGCCTGACTCTTCCAGACTAAAGGATACAAAAGAGAGATGACATCTTTTGAGGAAAAAATTACTTTAAAAGGTAATATTGGGATAATTGGCCAAATTTGAACTTGAACTCAATATTAGGTATAGTATTGTATAAGATATTGACTTTCTAAGTTTAATAATTATACTGTTTATATAAGAGGTTCTTATTTTTAGGAGAAACACTTTAAAGTATTTAGGTATAGGGTCATGATCTCTTGTATACACACACACACACACACACACACACACACATATGAAGAGAGAAAGCAAATACAAAAAATGTTATCAATGGGTGAATCTAGGTAAAAGGTATATAGGAGTTCCTTGTAATGTTTCTGCAACTTTTCTGTAGGTTTAAAGCTTTTTCCCCAAATAAAAAGTTTTATTAGAAAAATCTCTTATACATACTGAAATATTTACAGATGAAATGCTATGGTGCCTGTGATTTGCTGAAGTAAGACACTGGGTAGAGACATATGTTGAAAATTGTTGAAGCTGGGTGATGGGTATACGGGGCATCATTATACTGTTGTGTTTACTTTTATATGTGTTTAGAAATTTTCATAATAAAATGGTTTTTAAAAATTCTTTTAGGAGCAGAGAATGGGGAAAGCTAGATGGAAAGATCTTTTGGTATATGAAACCCAGAAGAGACATACTAAAAACCAATTATCATTGAACCAAAAGATAACGCTAAATGGACTTTCTGATGAATGAGGGCAGCTTTCTGAAAATATCTGTGATTGGCAATGTTACTTTTTTTTTCAAGAAGGCACCGGAAAGCATAAAACCCACATTATCACATACTCTTTCCCCTTCTTTCCATTTTACAATGCAATAAAATATGTAGTGTTGGGCCTGTTCACCACGGACCATTCCATTAGCCAGCAAGCAGCAAAGAATCAAAGGCATAAACAGAATCAGTGAATACAGCATTTTCACTCTTAGGGGACTTTGTCATATGACATCTCTTACCAATATATATTCTATATACATGTGGAATTCTATGTTTCATATATACATATATAATACACAACAACCTGACATTTATAACCTAAGTACACTGACAATAGTAATACTTAATCAGCTCTGTCGACAACCCCACACCCCCACAGTCCTCACTATTGTCATCATGTGTAGTTGTGGACCCAGCAGACTAGCCTGAATGGCTCAGCCTGAGGCAGGAGGACTGGTACAGAGGGATGCTCACAGCTGAGGCCTCACAGCCTTGGGAAGGTCAGGTCGATGACTTGGGACATCCTGAGGCACAGGAAGGTTCTCCTTTCCAGCCCACCAACTTTTTTTCTCTAGCCTCACCAACTTTCAAGGAACACACACAAATGAAAGATTCCAAGGCACCAGATTGCTGAGGGATTCAGAAGCAAAGGGTGGGAGTGAGTGGAAGGAATCGTCAGGAAGGTTTTCTGTCCAGGACTGTCCAGAAATAGGCAGGTTTTAGGTGGGAGAAGAGGAGAATCGTAATGGGTTTAGTGTCTACCTACAGTGCAAAGCTTTATAGCATATAGGACACTTCCTTTCCACAGGCAATGAGTGTTCAAGATCCCTTAGACAGACAACCCCTAAGAGATGAGGGGAGATGGTGGACAGCCAGGTGTGAGACAGCCTCTGGTTTCCGGCCAAACTTGGCCTTGAGCAATATCTGATTGTATCAGGTATTAGAGGGCTTTAATGCCTCTCTTTAATACCTACTAATCTTTTAAATAACAGGATGAGTCCTGATGGTTCTTTTTTTTCAAGTAGCAGCCTGTAATAAAGGCAAAAAACAAGACTGGATGAAAGCTCAGATATACCTGAAACAAAAAATTCTAAATCTGTGTTTCAAAGCATCTCTGTTGGTTTTCTATCTACAGGCCTGAGCTTTGTATAATAGCTCCTGAAGAGGAGGTAGGGAACAGTCAGAGCATACCTGGGCACAGGGACCTGCCTGAGAGTGCAGCTGAGGGAAATGAAGCACAGAGAGTGATGACACCTGCCCATGGGCACTTTGCTGCGGTCCAGGATCACAATTCAGATCCCTGGACTCACAGGCTAGTGTTTTTTTCCACAAGGGCAATTCTTAAAAACCCAATAAACTACAATCATTATTTTTAAAATTTTATGGCTTTCCGTGTTTTCCATTTCCATTCTCCGTAAGTATTGCACAACACTTAGTAAAGTTTTGGGCATCAACAACTGAAATCTAGCACGGATTGTTTTTGCCTTAGGAATAAAATAGTTCAGAAAATGATAGTAAGTTTTAGAACAAGACACAAAATTGGGCTGAGTATTTATAATAAATTTCTCTGTCAACTCTTAGGAATGATCGTCATCAAACACTTTATCATTAAAGTTAAAAATCAGGTTAAATCTTGTATTTTAAAGGTGTTTTTTGTTTTGTTTTGTTTTTCGTTTGTTTGTTTTTTAAAAAACTTACCTACAGATCTTTGCAGAAGAAATTTTCTGTACAAAAAAAAGAAACTTACAGTTAGTCTTTAAAAACTTTTTTTTCCTAAAAGAGAATATTTATATCAAGAGGCAAAAAAAAATATATCGGAGTAAGTTTATTGGGGGCTTAACACTCTGTGGCACTTTAGTATTTATTGAGGCTTTTTCTGTTTGGACCAAATGAAGAATGACTCAGAGATTCAGAGTTGAGTCACTTCGGCAAAGCACCCGGGATATGCTGTTTTACCACTCTCACCATTAGAATTATGTTCACTCATGAAAAAAAACACAAAATGATGCCAGAGTCAAGCCTTCCAATATCTTACACACCATGAAAGTAAGAGAGAGAGAAAAATCTATGTAACCTGTGCAAGAAAAGAAATGAAACTCATGTTCAACTTCTATTTCAGTCTGTCTCTTTAAATTTTCCTTTCATTAATCCAGCTCTGACTCTCAGAGGTGCTATAAATTCTCTGGTATGATGTGTAAATTAAGAAACAGAAAAGAGGAGAATGGACATTTGATTCCACCCCTATAGAGAAGATTTTTAAAAAGGCAAGTTGAGGAAATCTAAACTTGGCACNACCACACACTACAAATGGCCAATAAACACATAAAAAGCTCTTCAACCTCCTGAATAATAAGAAAATTTTAAGACAATGATATATAAGGTTTTGCCTAAGAAACTAGGACGTTTTTAAAGTAAGTATGACTGTGAGATATAAATTGGTACCTTTCTGGAGGGTATGTATGTTAATACTTGGCTACATTCATCAAAAGCCTTAATACACGCATACTCTTTGAGGTATTTAAAGGTATGTAAGATGTTTTCATTTACAAGTGGACTAAAACTGCATTCTGGTCTTGTTATTGGTCATGAGATATGCCAGCACCTCAGGGCTTGCCGTTGCTTCCTCTGCCTGGAACCCTCTCCCTCCAAACACCTGAATGGCCCACTGTCTCATGTATTCAGATCTCTAACTCAAAAGTCATCTTATCCCTGAGTCCTTCTTACCTGCCTTATATAAAGTAACAACCCCCACCTCCACCCACTGGCGCGCACACACGTCTATCCTCTTAACCTGGCTTCCTTTTGCTCTACACTTATCGTCATGTGACACATTATACCCTTCCATTTTCATTTGTTTCTTGTCTGTCTACTTCAATTGAATGTAAGTTAGGACAAGGATTGTTGTTTGTCTGGTTCACTGGGCACCTAGAGCAATGCCTGGCTTATACAGTAGACACTCAAATATTTGTTGAATGAATCACCATGTATTACTTTTCTAATCTAAAAAAAGAAAAAGTTTTCCCTTCTCTCTCTACATTGGTACAAGGGGAAAACAACAGCAACAAAATATATCAGGAAACTCCAGTCGTAACCCTAATTCACGTTTCTTCCTCTGCTTTTCTCAAGCCCTTCAGAGACTTGGCTCAATTACTGGAGTTTATAGCTACTCAGTTTTTAAGGGCAGGAGTGAAAGCAAAAAAATCTACATCCTGCCATCTGCCTCTTTGAAATGGCCCTAATGGGGCATTCAAACAATTTCAAATTCAATAAATATTTATAACACTCATGTTACAACCTATAACTATGACAACAAAAACTAATTGCATTAAGAAACAAACAAATGTGTTTTTTTTCAATAGACATGAACTTAGAAACTTGGAATGGAGGCTATTTTGTTTTGTATAATAATTTATCTCTTTTTCTTCTTAAAAAGTCATACCGGGCTGTCCAAGTGGCGCGTTGGTTAAGAGCTGGCTTGGGACGCCAGAGGGCCTCGGTTTGGATCCCACGTATGAAGGCCAGTGACACTGTCCTCTACAGCTAAGATGCTGAACAACAGCTCAACCTGGAGCTGGACTGCTGGCGACGNAATTAAGAAACAGAAAAGAGGAGAATGGACATTTGATTCCACCCCTATAGAGAAGATTTTTAAAAAGGCAAGTTGAGGAAATCTAAACTTGGCACTTATAGCTCCCTAAAATGAAGACATTCTAATGCACACTGGCTTGATTGCCTCCTTTCTTATTAGTCAGTTTAAGGCAGTGGTTCTCAACCTGTGGGTTGCGACCCCTTTGGGGGTTGAACGACCCTTTCACAGGGGTCGCCTAAGACCATCAGAAAACAAAAAGATATTTGCATTACGATTCATAACAGTAGCAAAACTACAGTTATAGAGTAGCAACGAAAATAATTTTATGGTTGGGGGTCACCACAACATGAAGAACTGTATTAAGGGGTCGCGGCATTAGGAAGGTTGAGAAACGCTGGTTTAAGGGAATTAGTCCTTTGCACTCAGGAAGACACTTCTAGCCAGGAGAAGCACAAATTGTCCTATATTTGATAGGGGAAAGGTCAGGTGAGATAAAAGATTAATTCTGAACATTTCAAAAGGATTATTTTGTTAGTTGAGGACAAACTACAATTTTTTGACACCAGTTCAGGTAAAGGGTGAGGTATGACCATATTGTTTAAAAGGGAAGTGCTGACAGAGAAACATGTGGTTTGCTATGAAGGCAATCTTAAATTTTCACACATTACTAAATAATCCAGCATGCGTTGTTTTAATCAACAGATTCTGTTTGTGAAGAAAGCAGTGGCTGGCATCTTTACATCCTTCAATCCCTTATTTTTGTGGACCTTCCTCAGTGGAGGCCAGAGGCAGCGCCCATCTTGGCTCCACTGCCCCCTGGTGGGGACACCTATCCCTTGAGTACAGAAAGGATAACACACTCAAAAGTGACCTGGCCCACTTGGGTAATTGTCCCCATCATGAGAAAAAAAAGGTTCTGAGCTAAATATAACCAACATCTCAACAGTTTGGTAAAAGAATAGGAACAGAGAGAATAGAGATGAAAGGAATAGTTCAACCCTTCCATGAGTAACAACATGTCCATCTGGCAACTGTTTGGGGGCTTCTATTACAGGGCAGCAAACCAACCCAGGGCTTGAAAGAGTTCACCCGTTCCACAGAGGAGAGAACTCTTTTTTTAAATTTTAAACTCCTCTGACTAAAGGAGCCCAGAATCTGAAATATGCAGACTAAAAATGAGCAATAAATTCATTACTGAGCTCCACTCCCTCAAGGCTCTGAAAACACCTAAAGGGTTAATGTCAGGGCATTCACCTCTTCAGTCCCCTCAGTCCCAAATCCAGTAATAAGTCCTAATGATAGCTTAGGGTTCTAACTGGGTCAGCATGCTCCTCAAAAGTCACTGCCAAAAGTAACAATAAATGCGAGGTCAGACAATTAAGTTAGTGAACTCATCCTAGAAAAAGTGCTACATGTCTCACTGCTGAATATCACTACGGTCACCTTTGAAGTACTCCCCTTGGGAAGCTATGCACCAATGCCAGCACCTAGTCCACCCTTCAAAGCAATTTTGGAACTCTTGTTCTGGAATGGCCATCAGAGCTCTCATATTACCCTTGATGCCCCGAATGCCATCAAAATGTCTTTCTTTCAATATTTCCTTTATCTTCAGGTAAAGAAAGAAGTCATTACTGATCAGGTGAGTAGGGAGGGTGTTTCAATACAATGATTTGTTTCCTGGCTAAAAACTCCCTCACAGCCAGTGCCATGTGAGCTGGTGCATTGTCGTGATGCAAGAGCCATGAATTATTGGCGAAAAGTTCAGGTCGTCTAAGTTTTTCATGTAGTCTTTTCAGCACTTCCAAATAGTAAGCTTAGTTAACTGTTTGTCCAGTTGGTACAAATTCACAATGAATAATCAATCCCTCTGATATCAAAAAAGGTTAGCAATATCATTGCAACAAGTTCACGAACTTAATTGTCAGGCCTGATACCTAACATTACTCGGGGTTAGCTAACTTACTCTGACGGCTATTTACTCTGTGCCAGTGCTGTTCTCTACATGTATTAACTCACTCACTGAGTTTCAAGTTATTTGAGAGTCTTGGGTTAGATGCTATAGGTGAGGACAACTGAGGAGGCCCTGAGAAATAAGGTCAGTTGCCCAAGGTCACACGGGTTGGGACAAGGTGACCTAGTTCCAGAGCCTGACCCTTTATGGTGCTATTCTGCTACAACCCACCTGTCGGTACTGCCATGACACCCTGCCAGCCTTTTCAGGCTACTAGCCTTCATTTGCTCTTTCTGACTTGGGAGATGATGATCAGGATTGGGAAGACTAAGTGAGAAGCGGATTTGGAGAAACATCTCAGTTCCATTTTGATCCCTTTGCATTTCAGAGGCTCAGGAAACAGCCAGGAAGAGAACCAGAGGCCAGCAGACCACAGGGATCTGAGCTCAAGACAGAGGTCTGAGCTGCAGATGGGGACTCAGGCGTCTCCAGTGAAGGGAAGTAGCCAGCCATGGGTATGGGTGAGGTTGTCCAGAAAGCGTATGGTGTGGGAATAACAGGCTCCTGAGACAGAACCCTAGGAAACCCTGAAGGACAGATAAAGGAAAATAAGGAGATGGACAGGTGGCTGTGAAGGAAGAGCCAGAGACTCAGGAAGAGACCAGCGTGTGTGTGTGGAGGGGTGGGGATGAAGATCAAGGGGACTAAGAGAGACAAGAAAAGGGAGTGGGGGTGATGAATGGTGTAAAAGACCAAACAGAGTCCCATAAATGAAGCCACCAGTGACTTCAGTCAGAGCAATCACAGGGTAATGGTGGGGCAGAAACAGGAGGCAGCTGAAGGTGAGAGGGACATGAGGATGTGGACAGCACGGAGGCCAATCCTCTTAGGCACTGTGGTGGGGAAGGGAAGAACAAGGGGAGGTGGAGGTGCAGGGGGTGCACAGGGTGTTCGCTTTCCTGTTAAGTTTTTTTTTTTTTTAAGCTGAGCCATCCTGCCACCTGTTGGCAGCTCAGCGGCTGCTCAGCTCAGGCCGGGAATCGAACCGGTGACCCTGTTGCTCAGAGCTCGCATTCTTGAGTGAGCCCCTAACCAGCTGAGCCACTCAGCTGGCCCAAGTTTTGGTTTTATGAACACAACATTCAGAGCTGGGTTGATGTAAGTGGGTCTCCCAGGGCCTGCTCCACCCATGGTGGACTGAGAACACTGAGCATGTTGATGGGCTCAGGGAAGTAAGGCAGCACAGAGGGAGAAGTTAACTACCCTTAAAAGAGGAGGGTAAACCATGGAGCTACCTCTGAGTAGCAGGCAGGGATGACAGGGGCGCACAGGTGTGCCGTGTGGCCTTGGCCATGGGAAGGGCACCCCACTCTCCTGCATACCTGTAAGAAGTATGCTCCCTGAATGGCCCACCAGCTTCTCTCTGGTTTAAAAGTTCCAAAATTTTGATATGAAACCATTTCAAATGGGTAGATGTTAGAAAAAAGAAACTCCCGAAAAAGGGACCACATTAAAACCACCACTAATAACATTAGTAAACACAACTAACATGTACAGAGCACCTACTATGTGCCAGAAGCTGTTGGAAGCACTGAACACGTGTGCTGCGTTACATCCTCCCAACAACTCTATGAGGTGGGTGACGTTACCATCCCTTTTCACAGATGGAGGCACAGAAGTGAAGAAACTTGTTTGAAACGGTGTGAGGCCGAGCTGGGGCTGGGAATAGGGAATGTCCCCAGAGTGGGCCAGTGCTCCCCGCACCCTACGTGAAGCTGGGCCATATATGTCCACGTGGTGTAGGCATGAGCTCTGGGTGGGAATGTTTCCTCCACCAGATCCCCCAGCCGCCTCCTCCTTGTATCCAGAGACCCTGGCTCAGGCCTGGCCTGGAGTGGAGCTCCATTCAGCTGAAGAAGTATTTCCACATATGTTTGGTGAACTGAAGGGAGGTCAAAACCATGGTCCTTGAAATTCGTGACCACTGTCAGGCAGCCTTGACAGGAAACAGATGGCAGGAAAAGGTAGACACTAATTTGGGCCATTAAAACCTAATAATAATACATTTTCTTAAAAAGGTGTGTCTTTGAAATTTAAAGCGAGGGAAGTGAAACTAGCATTGTACATTATCATTTACCTCTTTCCGAAAGCACTTCTGGTGCCCACAGATAATAACTTCGGCTACATTATGCAAAGTGAGAAACACAGGAATGGCCTGAAAGAAAACAGAATAACAAGCATGAAAATATTTTCTTTGCTCTCATAATTACATAATTCTTGATTTCTGCTTAAAAATAAAGATCTGTGGGAACTTTTGGCATTCACATGTATAATCCTCTCCAGCAACAACCCTTCTGCGTGGATGAGTGTTCTTAGTGGTAGTATTATGCTTCGGAGGGTGGGTGTAGAGGCTCCCCTCCAACAGGTATTCTCATCAATACACATTTATTAAGCACCCACTGAGTGTCAGGCACTGTGCCAGGTGCAGGAGGCACATCCTGTGAACAAGGTAGACACATAATAGGGAGACTGTCCCTATCGAGGTAAGGGCTCTAGTGGAGCACACAGAAAGGTGCACATAACCATTGTGGGGAGAGCAAACCTTCTCAGAGGAAGTGAAGTCCAAAGTCTAAATGAGAACTGAATGATGAACTAGAGTGGGGCAAACAAAAAGAAAGGACATGGAGAGTGTTGCTGGCACAGCCCAGAGAAGAGCATGAACCCGGCTCCTCTGGGAACCGGGGGAGTTGAGCCGGGTGGAATATAACATTGAAGGGAAGTTGGGGAAAGGAAGATGGAGAGGTAATCACAGGCCATGTCAAGGAATCAGGACTATGCTGAAGGCCA
>NW_017731559.1:2743169-2750254 GCF_001890085.2 Hipposideros armiger
GCACCCTCTGTATGTAACACTCCAGTGGGTTATTAAGATACACAGAGGATCCACTGCATACTGACTATTGCTGGGCTGTTGTTAAGAACGGCAATCTCTCCTAATTTGATAATCTTGACAAGGTCGGGGAGAAGGATTAATGGGCATGGGATTTTGTTATTTCTTTGTTGATGATGATAATGATGTTTCCTGGAAGGCAAAAAAAAAAGTAAAGAATATACATGGGTTTTGGTATCAGACTGGGCTTCAGGTCTCAGCTCTACCATCTGCCAGCAGAGCAGGGCACTTATCCAAAATGTTGTTAACGCCTCTGTAGTATGAATTACAAATGCCTATGACATGGAGCCATTATTGGGTGGAAAAACGGAAATAACATAGGTACAGGGCCTAGATGAGGGTTCAGGAGCACTGCTCCAGAGGTTATCAGTGTGACCTGGTACCAAGCCGACCTTCAGCTGCCTCCCCAAGGACCCTGAGCTGAGAAATTGTCCCAGCTTAGAGGATCTGCTTAAAGATCGTGCTGCTCACCAACTTCCAGACGGATTTAGTCTTTGTCTTTTTGTAGGATATAGCTTTACCTTGTTTTAAAAACTTTTATAACTTCGTAGTACTGACTATTTTAGCATTTTGTTCTAACTTGCACTGTTTTATTTCTTTTTTCGTTCTTGCCTTTTAAAAACGTTTTCTACTCTTCTTTTACCTTTCATTAGAAGTTCAACTCAATCTGCTTTTTCCTTTTAAAATCACACTTGATTTTAACTATTTTCTATTTGTATTTGTTTTTTGTGCTTCTTTTTATTCCTCTTAAAATTTTATATTTTGAAATATTTTTATCTTTTTAAACATTATTAGAGATTACAAAAAAACAAACTGGTTTTATCTACTAGGCCCATGTTTGGCAAATTTGGTCCCTGATCTTCTAGTTCTTGGCTTGAGAAGACAGCAAAGAAAATCTTGGACAGGTTAATCATGTGACACAGGAAAGTGAATATAAAAAGGCAACTTGGATCCTATTTATTTAAAATTAGGACATTATTTAAAGTGCTTTTCCCTCCTTGTCTATGAAATCAGTAATGAGACCAGATTTAAAACTGAGAACTCTAGACCCTAACTCTAGACTTCAAGAAGGCCTAATTTTCTCAATTTTATAAACTGTGGACAGATTTCTCAATCTCCCTTGGCCTTACTCTGATTAGATGTAGATTCTGAAAAAGGATCTATCTACACGTATAAAATTGATTTTTAAAGTACACTAATAAGAGCTACCAATCATATGTTATGCACTGGGCTAATAATTTTAATTGCATTCTCTTATTTAAAGCTCCGCCCAAGAACTGTATTAGTGCATGATATTACCTTGACTTATAGACAAGGAAACTGAAGCTTAGAAGATGTGGCAACTTGCTGCAGTGCTCACAGCTAGTTCAGGGGCAGAGCCATGACTGCAGTCCAGGCCTGTCTAACTGCAAAGCCCATGTGCCTAGCCTCGATGTTATAATACCCAAATTATGTCAAGCCCCCAGCGTAAACTTCCTGGACCTACGGCTGTCCAAAGTTCAGTACGACTGATGTGTTCCAAATCCTGCCAGTCTGTTTCCTCCAATAATAAAACTGATATGATCTAAAATGGATGAACACAGAGTAAACTCTATGCCATTTTTAAAAGGCATATCTTCCATTTCTACTTTTAAAAATTTAAATCTGAATTTCTCAAGTCATTTTTTTCTCCTGAGAATGTATCAGGCTTTAGAAACAGTAATTCTACAATTGACTATATCAGCCTCTGTAGAGATCTATCAAAAACAATACTAAGGCAGTGTGAAAATTTAATTACTGATTTTTCCTTGGCCTCTAACTGTGAACAAGTTCCAGTCTGATCTGCACTAATGGTTCAGGAGACCCACTAGTGATTGATTCTTTTAGAAAACCAGCCCTTTATTATCTTTATGGAGTGAGGGCCAGCAGGACTTACTTTTGTCAAATCAGATAAAAACTCTGAGAAACGTAACAGTAAGAGTTAAGAAATATTGAATACTTATTATATGCCAGACACTATTCTAACTGCTTTTATATATTTTATCTTCATAATAACTCTATGAGGTAAATACTATTAGCATCCCATTATACAGATGAGAAAATGAAGTGGTATATTCTGATTCTTCTTTTAACTTGCCTCTTAATAATTGGATGCTCTAGATACTTGCTTACTGCTAAAGAGAACAGAAAATCAGCATGTCTTCCACACTGTCAAGACTCTAGGAATGGCCTCAGTAATGAAAGATACTACCATAGTCTCTGATACTGACCCAAGATTAACTACCATAAAGCCTAAATAATCATTTTTTTGACACAAATATAATCGACCAAATTCAACCACGCTGCAGGCCAGTTCATTTTGTTGCTTAGGGGCACAATTTGCACCTTATTTACTCTTAGAGTCCATTAGCTTAAAAGTCAACATTTCATCCATGTACCATTGGAAAATTTTCTCTGGCTGTAAAGAGAAATTGGTAACTATTAGTTAAAAGTTTTCGTTATTGCCATACTTCCCAGACTTCAGTTTTGAAGCCTTGATTATTATTTGTTCAGGTGTTAGAAGTGACTTAGAACAGTTTGCTATGGAAAATTGTGGCCCTGCCCATAAGCATGGCCTTGGGTCACTCTGCAGAGGTGTGGGTGACTTCCTTATTGAAGCATGAGTTCTGGGTCAGCTTCTTAAGTTTTATATAAGAATGTCAATCCTACCTTCTTTTTGGGTGATATTTAAATGTGTTGGCATCATCTTAATCTATAATATAGATTAACTGAACTCCAGGTCCTTGCCAAAGAATGTAACTTTGAACTGTTGGCTGCCCAATTTTGATCAAAATCGTGCATGCCAGAAGTAATGTTCCTAGAGGACAGCCTAAAGGCAGTCTGCCCACCTGCGAAGGGAGCCAGAAAACTAAACAGCAGTGGTTTTAGCCCCAGAGAACTGCCCCTACTGAACTGTGCTATGTCATCATGACTCAAAAATGCATTAAGGATCCTAGAAACTAGGCTACTGTTGTGTTTCTTATAAAGATTTTAGTGAAGATCCTGCCTCACAAAGTTGCACTGTCTACCCTTTATGAGGACTCAGGACCTGAGTGCAATGAAGGGCTTTGCTTTTCTTCAGCAATGGCCCCGCTTTTATCTTACAAGCCCTGAGTCTTCTTAACTTTTTTTATTTGGCTACAGAAAGCTGAGAGCCAAATTCAAGGCCGAACTATGTTTATTTTGTAATATATTATGGCAAAAATTTCTATGTGCTAAGTCTCTCTGCGGCCTCATCTAGTTCTTCTTCTGTTACCCTTTACCAAGATTTCTTTTAAAATTCTATTCATAAAAAATGTTTATCTTATTTTAATCACATTTATTTTTTAAGGCACCACACAGCCTTTTTGGAGAGGTATTTGTACAGGTGTATGTGTGTGTATAAATGAACACGTTTATACATTGATTTGCATGAAGTAAATTTAAGTGCTTATTTACATTGATTTTATTATTTTGTCATTAAATGGCAAATTCCTTGAGGGCAGAGGACCAGAATCCCCTCTTTCCCAGTGGATCTCCGGTACAAGTTTGGAGGCCATTTCAGTCCTTCTTTTCTGCATTACGTAAAGTAGCTGATCCATGTTTAGGGGCCTTGCTACATGAAAACTAGACATATTAAAATACTAGGAGCTCCTCCAGTGTGGAGACGCATGGGAATAGTAAAGGCCTAAGGGGTGGCATCAGTTCTCCAGCTTGCTCACGTGGGAACGTACAAGGCACGGGCTAGAACCCAGGGCAGACTGGCCTGCTCTCAGTGAATGGCTGTTTCTCTCACACTTTTCACCCAAGTGCATAGAAATAAATATGGTGAAACTAAATGTGCATATCCTATGGCATCCAAATGAGATCTGAGTGAGGCAACTGAGGGAGTATTAGCATTCTCTCCTTTCCATATAATCCTCGAGAAAAACCTCTACTGGGGCCCAGGGTTTTTAAAAATAAATATATATTTTAAATTGGGGTAAAATATACACACAGAATTTACCATATTAGCCATTTTTAAGTGTACAGTTCAGTGACATTAAGTGCATTTACACTGTTGTGAAACCATCACCACCATCTATGTCCAGAAATTTTTCATCTTGCAAAACTGAAATTCCATACCCATTAAATACTAACTCCCCATTCTCCCCTCCCCACAGCCCGTGGAAAGCACCATTCCACTTTCTGTCTCTGTGAGTCTGACTACTGTAGGTATCTCATAAAAGTGGAATCGTAGAGTAGTTGTCCTTTTGTGACTGGCTTATTTCACTTAACACAATGTCCTCAAAGTTCATCCACGTTGTAGCATGTGTCAGAGTTCCCTTCCTCCTTAAGGCTCAATAATATTCCATGTGTGCATATACCACAGTTTGTTTATCCATTCATCCACTGATAATATACCTGGGTCGCTTCCACATTTTGGCTATTGTGAATAATGCTGCTATTCACACGGGTACACAAATCTCTGTTCAAGTTTCTGAATTTAATTTTTTGGGGTCCATACTCAGAAAAGGAATTGATGAATTCTATGGTAATTCTATTTTTAATTTGGTGAGGCTCTACCATACTGTTTTCCACAGCAGATGCATCATTTTACTTTCCTACCAGCAATGCACAAGGGTTCCGATTTCTCCACATCCTCACCAACACTTGTTATTTTCTGTATTTTTGATGATAGACAACCTAATGGGTGTGAAATGATATTTCATTATGGTTTTGATTTGCATTTCCCTACTGATGAATGACACTGAGCATCTTCATGGGTTTATTGACCATTTGCATATCTTGTTTGGAGAAATGTCTATTTAAGTCCAGGTTTTTGGGGTTTTGTTGTTTTCTATATATTCTGGATATTAATCTCTTATCAGATAAATAAGTTGCACATATTTTCTCCTATCCTGGGCTGCTTTTTTACTCTGTTGATAGTGTCCTTTGATGCACCAAAGTTTTTCATTTTGATGAAAGTCCAATTTGTCTATTTTTTTGTTGTTGCATGTGTCTCTGGTGTCATACCCAAGAACTCATTGCCAGGTCCAATATTGTGAACTTTTCCCTCTGAGCTCCATTTAATAAATCATTTTATAAGGGTTATGGAGATCGTCTTTAGATAAAGCAAGAAAATAACTATTAAAATCCACAGAAGGGGTTTACTGTTTTGCCAGAAAGCCCACATCTTAATAAGTAATCCTTGCAGTTGGACTCTAATTGGCTCTGATAAGAAAGCATGAAAGGAGAGCTGCCTCTAATCAGCAATAACAGGGAAGACTAGAGGAAGAGTCTCTATTCTGCGTCAATATTTACGTTCTTTTCCTTTGCGGATCCAAGTTCCTTTACATGATATTGGAGCCAAACAAAGGGGGAGGGGACCCAAGGGCTCCAATTTGCTTAGCTGAGTAACTGACTCCACATGGGTCTCATCATCCATGTGTGTTTCCTTACCAACACCCCCACCCAATCTCCATCCCAATGTGTTGAGTGAATGTTGTACTCATGAAAGACAGAAACCCTGACAAGCAATTAGGGAAGGACCAAGTTCAAAGAGCTGGGTAAAAAACCAAATCCAGACCTGTCAAGACGCCTTAACGTAGATTTGCAGGGTTTCTCCAACTGCTGACCCTGGCTTCCCCAAGCAAGAAAATGGTGTGGTTCGGGCAGCCAAATCCCCAACACCAGGATGGCTTCTCACAGGCAAGCTCACAAATGTATGCGTTTGCACATCTGTGCTAAACACTCACCAGCACAGACTTTGAGGTAACCCTGTCTAGCTGAGAAGGCTTCTGGCCAGAAAATTACAACAAGAGTAATAATGGCCAGTCAATATTGCACTGTCCCTCCAACAACTGGCCCTCATGCCATCACAGCCATCATCACTGTGACCTTATTCAGTGTAGAAAAGCTGGAGAAGCAGACCCAAATTAGCTTGAGTAAAAGGGAGAGCAACTATGTGGTTCCTGTCCCCTCGGCCTCGCTCAGTCCTGATGGGCTGATCTTCGGTTGGTATGACTTAGGGAGGAAACAGGGTAAGCTTTGAAGATGAACTGTATAGTTGACAAGTTTGGGTTTGCATCTCTGCTTTAACATTTACTAGTTGTTGATCACGGTCCAATAATTTGCATCTCAGTTTCCTCATCTGTAAATGGGAGTAATTAAGTCTGATTTCATACATTAGAAGGTTGGCAATGGGAAGTGCCCGGCACATGAATATTCACGGTGGCTGTTCCAATAGTGAGCTGTGTATCTCTCACTGACTCCCCTTGAAGTTTCTCAAGTTCAGGAACACTGATTTATTTGTCAAGCCCCCAGCGCATAGTAGATCCCCAATAAATATTTGCTGAATGGATAGCCACAAGAAGAATCTCTTTCCCTTAACTCTATATATCATTTGGTTGTTGAGTTTGAGGTGGAAAAATCAATCGAGAACTGTCTCCACAGAGCCTTTGCAGAGTTAAACCAGCTTCCTCTCAGGAGTTGCACATCAGGAAAACAGCTTTAAAGTCTTGTCAGAGAAAGGAGGCCTTTATAGAGCAGAGCTACCTAGAAAGTGTTTTGCATAACAATACACCCACGGATTTTAGCTGAGCACTTTCCCCCCAATTCCTCATGGATTCATTAAACTGACAGCTTGGCAACAGCATATCGCTGCCTGTTTTCTATCTAACACAAGCTGCATGAGCGCCTCATGTTTAATCCACTTTGTGAATTTTTAAGCAACTATGTGAAAACAGAAAACTCAGAAAATAAAGAAAAGATGCTGGGTTAAGTTATTTCACCTAAAAACAATGTGTGTCTGCTTTCTTTCCTCCTCCTTCCCTAATTGGATATTTTTGGGTTTTTGGCTGTTTCCCTTGGCTCAGAGTTTGAATTGTGGCAGCTTTCTTTTTGCATATCAAAGAAGGCTGTGCTCTAGGTTAATGCCACTTAAAGTGCTGGTCCTCAAGAAGATAAGCAGCTCGCACCAGAATGTAAATCAATGCATTGCTTCCTTCTACAAAAAGTATTGCTGTGAAACAAACAAACAAACAAACAAA
>NW_017731559.1:2755309-2757662 GCF_001890085.2 Hipposideros armiger
GTTATATAAATAAATGTAAAACATTACATTGATGAATGTTACAAAAGAGATGATAAGGGCACCTGACCTAGTCAGTGAGGCTAGGGAAACCTTCCTCAAATAAGTGATGTTTGAAATAAAATCCAAAATTAAACTGGGTATAGGGGGTGGGGTAGAGTGATAGAAGGGATACAATATTTCAGACATAAATAAGCATGTGCAAATGCCCTGTGGCAAGATGAAATTGGAGGAAGGCAAGTGTAGCTTGAGTAGATGGAGAGACAAACCCAAGAGTAGGGAGGGTGTAATATAATCTGATTTGCATTTTGAAAAGTTTGGCTACAGTATGGAGAATAGATTGGAATGGAGTTAGGGATATGAGGGCAGGAGATTAATTAGATGGATGTTGCAGTAGTCCAGACAATGATGGAGATGGAGAGAATGGACCAATTTGAGAAATCAATAGAACTTAGTTATAATTTCTACTAAGGGGTGAGGGATATGAGACACCAAGTATGACTCCCAGGTTTCCAGTTTGCATAGTGGACGGATGGTGGTGCACTAAATATAAAAAACTGGAAGAGGTTTGATTGGGAAAAATCAGGAACTCAGTCTTGAAAATGATGAACTTGAGGCCCTTTTGGAACACCCAAGCAGAGATGTCAAGTAAAGAACTGGATATAAGGGTCTGGGGATCCTCCCCTGCTCTCTAGTGAGCAAGAATGCACTATTAAATGTGTCTTACTCATACATTTGATTTTCCTGTATTCCCTTACCCCCCGGTTTTGAGGATAAAATTCAAATATATTTTCTTCAACATAATTTCCCCCTTGATCCATTACTCTCAGCAATGAGTCTCTCAAGGATTTGTAAGTCTTTGTCACAAACCTATTCTCCATTAACTATCTATTCCTGAATTCTAGGCAACAGTGATTTCATGAAATGTACAAGCAAGTGGGCGAGATGGACAGCAAACAGACAGTGGCAGTCATGGGAGTGCACACTCGGGCCTCCCTTCAACAGAAAACTGTTTGCTCCAAGGAGTGTAGTCAGCTGACAGCTGCACTGACATAACTTGAAGAATTGTTTACACTTTCTGTTTCAGGAATCAGAATTTAGATCTCTGGCTTTCAGGATTTCCGTGACTGTTAATGTGCTATCACGACACAGAGGGGTCAGACCTTTCAGCAGTTACCTGGGGCAGATAAAACCCATGACAACTGAGTTTTCCATATTTTTCCAGGTAGTATAGACAAGGTGAAGATGAGCTACAAGGGTGGTGGGGCTTCTTTGTGTTTTTGCCATCTCCTGACATATTTTTAAAAAATCATTTGTTTAGGAAGAAATGAAACTATAATTTTAAAATCCTAGTTAGCTCTGAGGAGTTATAAAAGGATTATTTTCTAAGGAGATATAGCAATAAGGGATAAAAGTCATACCTGGTATGAGGCACTGGAGAGTNTTACTGCTTTTTAAGCCATGTTCTGAGTCTCTGGTCAATGGTGGTATTAATGGATTCTCTTTTGATGGCAAAATAACTAAAATTTTGGAGCTCTATATAATGTAACTGGAAGAAGTTTGTTCTTCACAGTTCCCGCCTTTGAGGAACTCACTTCTTGGGGGGATGGGGTAGGAGGATAGAATAAACACTTTTTTCACTAGCATCCCCACGTTACTGGGTGTCAATTCTGTGCCAGGCACGTACAAGCACATCCACAACTGAACCCAGCATGCCCTGGGGCCACATTACCAATGGGCAAAGTTATAGTTCCCTAGAAGCAATGAGCAGGCCAAACCCTCTCTCCCTGCTCCTAAGGATGGCTTGAATTGAGGCAGAGCAGGCTGGCCCTGTCTGTGGCAGGCTCCACAAATGTTGCTACTCTTTCTTCCTGCATCTCCACCTGTACTTCTCCATTTTACAAAACAAGTTGGCCATTCCCTGTTATCTGTTCACCTTCAATTTAGGCAGAGGGGTAAAACACCCCATGTTGGCCTCAGGTCCAAGACTTGTTGTCTAAAGTAGCTATACCATTATTAAAGCTGATGCTTTGTCCCCTATTGATCCAGGATATAATATGCTAAAAGGAAAAGGGGCAAAAGACAAGGGATGGGTCCCCCCAAAACCTCTAACACTTACCAGTCTGGACAATGCTCTGGAACCAGCATAGATGATACCCACAAACAGCAAAGATGCAGGAAGCCACGTCAAAACATCGGCTCTAGAAAGAGGAAAAGAGGTCATAATACTTTTGTCACTTTATGTCCAAAAGACCTAGCTGGAAGGAATTATCCTTCAGATGCATCAAATACAGTGGCAGTGGTTTATCTAAGCAACCCTGAGTGACTTGAGAAGTGTGACATGGTCTGCATCCAT
>NW_017731559.1:2762758-2764384 GCF_001890085.2 Hipposideros armiger
CCTGCTTAATTTAACACCTTTGCTTGTCAAGAAATCTTCCCCAATATATTAACCATGGAATACTAGGCTATTGCTGGACATTTAAGTTAACCCGGTTTTTTACTATTCTAATACTGCAATGGGTATCCCTGAATATATTCTCTTCTCATATTCATGATCTTTTGGCAATATTCAAGATAAATTCCCTGAAGTGAAATTGCTGTTCAAAGATACATGCACTGAAGTTCATACCTGGTTATAAATTGCCTTCCAGAGAGGTTATATCGACTTACCCTCGGCTAAGGGCTACGTGTTTGTGTCCTATCATAATTCATATGTGGAAAACCTAATTCCCAGTGTGATGGTATTTAGAGATAGGGGCGTTTAGGAGGAAATCAGGTCATGAGGGTGAAGCCCTCATAATGGAATTAGTGCCCTTAAAAGAGCAGACCCAAGAGAGCTGGCTTCTCTCTCTCTGCCATGCGAGGATACAGCAAGAAAGCAGCTGTCTGTAAACCAAGAAGAGGTCCTCACCAGAACCCAACCATGCTGGCACCCTCATCTTGGACTTCCCAGCCTCCAGAACTGTGAGAAATAAATTTCTGTTGGTTAAGCCACCCAGCCTATGATATTTTTGCTATAGCAGCCCGAACTGACTATGACACCCTCCTTTATAGCTATAACACTGTATGATTCTAAGGTAGCCAATGGCATGCACATTAGGAATAAATGAGACACATACGATTTATTAATGCACTCTTTCTTTCTCCACCTTTCATTCATAAGGCAGCACCATCTGGGCTTCCTGTGCTGGTTTATTCTTTCATTATCCTATGTGCCAATGCAGGAAGCAAGGCGGAATTAAATCCTGAGGTGGTCCTGGCAGAATCTTGATTCTCTCTGGTGCATGGGTCTCTGGGGAGCTGCTGCACCAGTGAGTGTGTGTCTATGTTTGTGTGAGTATCTGTGTGTGTGTGTGTCTGTGTATGTGTGAGTGTGTGTGTGTGTGTGTGTGTGTGTGCGCGCGCGCGTGTGTGCATGTGTGTGTAGGGATCTCACAACAGCTCCTAGGGGTAAAGATTATAGACCATACAATTGTAGACTGCAGTCCCTGTTGAAGAACTGTTGGCCACAGGGTCTGGTTTGAAAATACTGGTGATACACAATTTTTCTTACATGATTTATGGTTTATATCTCACATGATTTATAAGCACAAGTATTGCATGTAGTTTGAGTTGTGGACTTTTTTGTTTGTGCGCACTTTAGTGTCCCTACGAACACTGATGAATAAAGCATTTTACAAGAAGCTAATAATAGTCTGTTGGCATGAATTATAAAACTGTTGTTATTGAGATGAAAGCTAATTAAATTAAGTCACTTGTTTTTCAAATAGAGCATGAATTATTGAGGGAACATCTGCTCTGTGAAAATACTCAGAAGTTTATCTGGGCATAGGTCCCTGAAGAGCTCTTTGACTTTTCTTGAAAATTCTGTGTTATACTGACACCCAGTGGACCTAAAAAGAGTTTCCATACATGAAAATAAGTGACCAAGATACCAGGGTGAACCATATGTTGGTTATTGGCATTATCTAAAATAGTAATACATTATAGTTGTAAAGTCAGCATTTGTTTCACAGCTTACAAG
>NW_017731559.1:2770000-2776888 GCF_001890085.2 Hipposideros armiger
CTTGATTTCATTTTCTTTTCATTTCGTGCATAATTTCACACGAGGCATGATATGTTCTCAAAGAATCATGAGAATTTATCTAGGTGAGGCAGGAATGATCAGATAACCAATTCAGATTACAATTTTGGCTAAAAAATATCATGGCCTTTGACATTTCTTTTAAATATATTTGAAAAGCTGTATTAATAGAATCGTAACAATTAATGTAATGTGTGATATGAATTGGACCCTGGATCAGAATTTGGTGGAGGTATGGCGTGGGCACGGGAGAGAGTTACAAATGATATTACTGAGAAAACTGGCAAAATATGAATATGGCCTATAGAAGAGGTAATAGTGTTGTATCAATGTCAATTTTCTGATTTTGATAACTGTACTCTAGTCATGTAAAAGAATGTCCCTGCTCTTAGGAAATACAAGCTAAAGAATTTAGAAGTAAAGAAAAGAGGCATCTTACTCTCTGCAACTTACTCTCAAATAGTTCAGAAAAAAATTATATACCAGTATAAATAAAGAGAAAATGAGAGAAAAAGCATAGTAAAATAATAATTGGGGAATCTGAGTAAAGAGTATTAAAACTTGTACTATGTGTAACTCTTCTGTAAGTAGGAAGTAATTTCAAAATTTAAAAAAAATCACCAAAAAATGTTAGTTTATTTAAAAACTCATTTATAGTGGTCTTATGACCAAAAACAAAGCCAAATTACATCATAAATTGTATATCTCAATTAGTTTTAATATTATATTGGTGGCATTATTAACCAGAAAAACACTACTTGAGTTCTATTTGATTAGAAAATCATTGAATCTCAAGGTTAGAAGGGAACTAAGAGACCAAACAACGCAAATAAACACCTGTGTTTCCCAATGTGAAACCATAAGAAATTAAGTAACGTAAAAAGGAAGCAGAGTATGAATCATGAAGCCAGCACAGAAGACGTTGTTCTACCTTAAACTGCTGTTGATCTCCGCCCAGCCCAGTTTCCATGACACATGAAGCAAAAGTCCACCAATTAACGTCTGCCACCTGTAAAGGATAAGGGCCAATCTGAATTTATTTTGTTTTAATTTTAATTTTTTCCCAATCTGAATTTAATAGAGTGCCATGGTCTCAAAAGCCATCCAGCCCCGGAGACCTGGTGACTGACACAAATATACACATCCAATCCTTCTTACAACTTTTTTCTCCCAGTCTCTCCTAATTATCATCCCAATTCTCAGGCCTGTCCTTCTCAACTTCTACCATTCCCTTGAACCCAGCTGTACCATTAAGTGCTGACATTGGTAGTCTACATTTCTTATTCTAAACTTTCCCTGAATGACCTCACTCACAGCCACCTCTTTGCCCATCACCTCTGCACTGATGATTCTCAAGTCCCCCTTCTCACTCGGATACCCCACAAGCTCCCATATAAAACATGCCTAAAACATTACCTGGAGCTTCCTCCTCCCCTTCCTGACCATCCTCCCTCTATCCCTAATCAGCAAACTGGACACCTACATGTCATCCTAGCCCTTCCTCCAGTCTCATCTCCCTCATTTACTCGAAAAATCCTACTGGTTTTATCCCCATAACAGTTCTCAAATCTGAAGCCTTCCCTGCCATGCCGAATGCCTCTGCCTCATTCAGACTCATGCTCTCATACCTGAACCACAACACTGTCCTTTCTCTCCAGGGTTGTCCCACCCCATCCATTCTCTAACTTGCAGCCAAAGGGTTTGTTCTAAAATGCAAACTGAAGTGTGCAACTCGCTTGTTTTAAAAATGGTTGCTTTTGCCCGGTGCTGCAGGTAGCAGTTCTCAGCTTCTTTTCTGCCACAACATATCTGGGCTCATGAGACACACTTCCTCAGCATGCAGAGTTTAGGGGTAGCACCGGTTATCAAATAAACATCTCTCCTTCTCCCAGTGCAGAAACCACAGCAAAATACCAAATGAATGAGAGAGGAACTATAGGCGTAACATAGGTGTAACACTATCCTGTTTCATTCCAATTGCTTTTTTATTTTAGGTGAATCATTCACAAATTTCAAAACCTTTTTTTTTTTAGTTATGACTTGAGACGCCACCTCAGAAATGATTATAACACACCCATGTATTACGACACCACCGTTGAGAAGCCCTGGCTTACAGGATAGTCACTTGTGACACGCAAGACTTCCAGAATTTGCACCCACCCCTCTCCAGGATCAGCTCCTGTGAGTCTGCCATGGCAGCCACATTCCAGCCACACTGAATGGCCCACAGCCTCGGGAATGTGCCAGACCCTTTCATACTTCTAAGAGCTCACATGTGCTGTCTTCCTGACTCATAATGTTCTTCCCATCTCCTTGTGTGTTGGTGAACACCTGCTTATCCTATAAGATCCAGTTTTTACGTCTCCTTTGTGAAATCTTCACTAACAGACAGAACAGACAGGTATGGGTTGTGCCCTCAAACAGCTTGGTCTAGAGCAGTGGTTCTCAACTAGACGGTTTCCCCCAGGGTATATTTGGCAGTATCTGGAGACATTTTTGGTTGTCATACCTGGGGGTAGAGGAACGGAGGGCTGTTACTGGCACCTGATGAGTAGAAGCCAGGGATGCTGCTGAACTTCCTACAATGTGCAGGACAGCCCCAAAACAAAGAATTACATTTGGGAAAGCTTCTTTTTACAAGGGAAAGAGTATCTTTGAGAGAAGCAAGGTCACGGGCCAGAAAGCAAGTTAGGAGTTGTTAGAGTAATATGAGAGATGACAGTGGCTTGGGAAGGGACAATTCAATGAAGAAGGTGGACAGATTCTAACCATGTTTAGGAGGTCCTGGTGGTTAACTGCACATTGGGGATGAAGGAGTCAAAGGAATCAAAATAATTCCCAGGTTTCTGAGTGCGTCAATAGGGGGTACTGTTCACTGCAGGTAAATTTATGGGACAGGTAGAAGAGAAAAGCACGCTCCACAGGGAGCTTTGTTTCCTTCACTGATGTATCCTCAAGTGTCTAGAACAGTGCCTGGCACATAGTATGCACTCAATAAATATTTGTAGAATGAGTTACACTGCCCTACTATGTACTTCCAACGTGCCAGGAATTCCTCTACGCATCAGGGATCCTTGGCAACAGTGTGAATTTTTTTAAAATCTTGCATTTAAAGACCTTACATTTTTGGGGGGAGGTGCATTCAGTCTGACCCATGCCCAGACAAGGTGGGGAAAGGCAATTCAGATGTAAAGGTCTTCCTTTCCCACATAAATCCCATAAGTCCCTCTATCTGGAGAGACGTGAAAGGACACGCAGGACCACTAAACGATTCCTATTCACTACAAGGGAAACAATATCCCAGCTTCATTGACTGACGTATACATAATCATAGACAATATTTTTAAAGTTTTGCTATGAAATATTAGGGAGAAACTTGACAAAAGTAACTCTAAAGTTCACCTGAAATAAAGAACAAAACTCCAAAAGTATAAAAAAGTGATGAGAAGTCTTCTTCCCTTCCCTATCCACTATCTGCTTTTTTTCCTACGTATAATCACTCTTACTAGCTTCTTCTTTATATTTTTTTAAATAAGAAAAACATACACACATTTCTACATGATGGTAGTTTACTATACTGCTATGGACTTGTTTTGTTCCCCCTTAAATTCATCTTGGAGAACCTTTCCATGTCAATACATGAGAGCTTCCTTATTATGTTTTAACATTTGAATAGTATTTCATTAGGAATATGATATAATTTATTTAACTGGTTCTGGATAGATGAAAATTAGGTTGTTTAAAAATGCTTGCTTTCACAGAGCTGCAATGTTTCTTTGTACATAGTTCATTTACATAAATGCAGGTAAACCTCTCGGGTAAAAAATCTCGAGTGGAATTGCTGGATTAAAAAATTTAAGCTGCAGTATTATTATACAATATATTGCCTAAGTGCCACTCATAGATATGGTACCAATTTGCCAGCCCATGATAACCATATGAGAGTACCTGTTTTCTACATCCTCACCAATGCTGTCATCAAATTTTGAAATTTTATTTGGCAAATTTTATAGGTAAAATATTATATCTCAATATAGTTTTCAATTATATTTTCCTTATGAGTAAAGAATATTTCTTTATATGTTCAAGAGCCATTTGTAGGGTGGGATTTTTGTTTTTGATATTAAGATCTAGTTTTAGTGCAAGAGGATTGTATAATTGCTACAAAATTTTTTAAAATCACTGCTGTTTTATTCACAGTGAATATTCCATGGGCATATAAGGACATAATCTCTCTTTTCAAGATAGNCACTACCTAGTGTTACTGATCCCACAACAGGGCATAGATGGGGTGGACACGGATAAGCCTTCCTGCAGGTCTGGAGACAGAACAAGTCTGACTTTTTTTAGGGGTCAGTGAATGTTATTCTTTGGATTGAAGTAGCCATGAGTTTTGAACCCATACCATATTATTAAAAAACTAAAAGGGCTCTTTACCTAGACAATATATCAAACAGCTCCATGGAACCACAATAAAAGGAACCACAGGGTCAAATGACAGAATTTAAAGATAAAAGAGCACTAGAACTTGAGTTGGGTGGCCATGCGCTGACTTCTTCAACCATTATCTGGAATGCCGGTTCCAGGAATCTTTAAGGACTTGGTTCAACTGTGGCCATACCAAGCACAGCTTTTTTATTACAGGTTAGAATCTGGCTCTCCTCAAGAAAAGCAAAGTCCCAGTTTTTCCATGGAGTATCACTGGGCTTGCAACTTGCTTCCCTCATCAGTTACAAATGCGTATGATCCACTAATTCAAGTTCCCAGCATTATTCTAATAATAGATGTAAATAAATGACCATTCCAGAAGGATATAACAAAATAATCCCAACTAACTCAATGAACTGCTCTCCTGGGATGGTGCCTGCTCAAGAAATGATCTTTGTTAGTTTTATTAGCATGGGCAGGCACTCCATCCATGATCAGACCTGCTTTTGTATAACTTTCCAGGGAAGACGGCATTAAAATATTTCCAGTCTCTAGTAAGACCTTTGAGCCCTACTTCCGGTATATGCATACTTTCATCAGCAAATACTTACAGCAGCTTGGAAGGTGCTTACAGCACCAGAATTACTAACAGCAACATCACAGTTGACACTTGTTGAGCACTTGCTACAAGACAGGCACTGTGTATACGAAATGTTTTCTACACCATATCTTTTTAAAATATGCACAACAATCTTATGAGAAGAGAATTATTATTATCCCCATTGTGCAGATGAGGAAAGTGAGGCACAAAGAATTTAAATGTTTGCCTGTGGTCAGAAGAGCTGGTAATGGCAAAGGCAGAATTTGAATTCAGGTCTGTCTGACTCTTAAGTCCTTTCATACTTTACCCTCAAGGACCTCGTAATCTAATGAGAGACACGGACATATAAATAGATTAGCTATACACACATGATTTTGTTCAGGAAGCATACTAAACAGCTAATGATCTGAGGGGTATTCTCTGTCGCCACTAGTCCTGCTGCAATAATAGATGTTTGCACTTCCAACCAAAAGGTGAACAGAGAAAGGAAGGTCCCCATCCTAATGAGTCAAGCGTAACATCAGCCAACTGCTAGTCTTCCTGGAAAAGGCTTTCCCATTAGACATNGAGACTGACCGACACAAGAAATATGGCCTCTTTGCAACTTAAGAAATGTGGTGCCAGGTTCAGTAAGTTGTTTGAGAGGGAATCTGGGACTCTGCTGTGCTCCAAGCTATAAGGACAGTATAAATGAGCTCTCTGTGGCATATGCTATTAAGTACCAATTTGAGACCCACTCTCCATCCCCACCAATGTAATTCCCACTCCATGATGACCTCGGGGACCCCAAGCCGTCTTCCTGCTGTTGTTTTCATTTTTAGTAGAACCCAACCTCTGCTATCTCTGTACAAGTACACAGTCACACAGCAAAGCTGGACTTGGGTTCCCTAATGACCTCATCAGATAGCCAAGCCCAGTAGGAAACAGCAACCACTGAATAAACACAAACCCAGCCCAGGAATATGCAAAGGAACACTGGTGCTGAGTCCCTGCTGTTAGCCATCTGGTAACTTCCTTTTGCCAAAGGCCCGAGAATGACAACTGGAAATCCTGAGCTGTGCTCCAGCTATTAACCACAAGATCCACTAATAACTATGACACTGGGATCTTGACCAAGAAGCCTCACTGAGGTGACATCATGTGTGTGCCTGTGAAACCACCTAAGTCCAGGAAATAGAGGTGAAAAGGTCTCTAAGAATTTTAGCAGGGGACTGAAAGGAATTTGTCACGAATCTTCTGAGATGTTGGAAACCAGCATCACGTGAGTTCAGGGGACAACAGTGGCTCGTGGGTCTCACTCAGGCTTCTACTGTCAGAGGACCACATCTTCCAGGGAAATAATCCTGAGAATCTTTGACTTCACTCAGTTCTACCAGTCATTCCTCCCCCCACCCAATAAAAAAGCAATAAAGTATAAAGAATTCCATCAACAGATAAATGGATCAACAAAATATGGTATATAATGCAGTATATCTACAAAGGAATATATTCAGCCTTAAAAAGGAATGGAATTCTGACAACATGGATGAATCCTGAAGACATTATACTAATTGAAATAAGCCAGTCACAAAAGGACAAATACTGTATGAGTCACTAAAAGGAGTAACTAGCATAGGAAAATTGATAAATATAAAAAGGGGAACAGTGGGTTTACCATGGGTTGGAGGGGAGGAAGAAAGGAGAGTTATTGTTTAACGAGTACAGGATTTCGGCTTGGGATGATGAAAAAGTTCTGGGAATGGATGGTGGTAATAATTGCACAACAGTGTGAATGTCCTTACTGCTACTGAATTGTACACTTAAAAACTGTTAATAAATGGTAAATTTTATGCTATTTTTTT
>NW_017731559.1:2781491-2834518 GCF_001890085.2 Hipposideros armiger
TAGCCCCTTTCCATAAAAAGTGACAAATAAGCACTCAAAAATAGACCCTATACTAGACTTACCGGGGTGATCACTTCCTAGGTTATACAAATATCTATTCACTATGTTGTACACCTGAAACTAATATAATATTGTATGTCAACTTAAATTAAAAAAAAAAAGTAAAGAAAAAGAAATTTATTACGAGGGTAATTTAAATTAAAAAACAAAAACCTAAAGAAAAAAGTTTATTATCAAGATAATAAAAAAGTAGACCCTAGAAAAATAACTTTCTATATTATATTAACAACCCAAAGGCAAAGGAAGGATTATACAATAAAAATATAATAAATGGGGCTAGTATAGATGAAACTATGAGGGGAGGGATGATTTCTTCACATTGTACCATACACTAAAATAAATGAACAATGATCAAGAATTGAATAAAGCTTTAATGAAACATAGGTGAATATCTACATGACTTGGTGATGGAGAAGAATAAACATAAAAGCAATGGTGGCAATAACAAAAGAAACTATCAATAGAGTTTTCAACATAAAAATAAACCATTTAAAAAATGAAAAGATGGGGTGGGGGTGAGGTGAAAAAGAGAAATATGAGTGCCAGAGCATTCCATGCTGCTCCTATAATACCTAGACTATTGACCTGTTTTTCCTTCTGTCTTCTTTTTAATAATAGCATCCCCCAGTCACAGGACACTGGATTCATCTGCAGTTCTCTCTGTTGCTTCGTTCTTATTATCAAACAAAAAATTATCTATGTCACTTTTTAATATATTTAAATAATCCAAATTATATAAACAAAATGGAAAGGCAAAGAACAAACAAACTGTAAAAAATAAAAATTTCCAATAAGCATAATGGACAAGTGGTTGGCATCCTTAAAAGATGAAGAAGTCATTAAATAAATAAGAAAAATACTAAAACCCCAGTAAAATTAAAAGCATAAAAGGCACAAATAGACAATTCACTGAAAAAAGAGATACAGGTGAATAATAAACAGAAGAAAACTATTCAACTTCACGAATAATTTATGAAATGATAAGATAAAATAATGTGATACCATTTTGGGATAATGAAATCAGCAGAGAAAAAAAATAATCATGATTCAAGTACAACATTATAGAAACTTTCATATACAAGCTGGGCCATGACAACATAGATCAGTACAACATTTTTGGAAAAGATTTTGTTAATATTCAAAAAGAATACTAAATAAGTTCATATTCTTTATACCCAAATTTCTTATGTAGGAATCTATTCCAAAGATATAGTTGGAAATTTAGCAGAGATGAATACAAAAAAACATCTGATAACATTGTTGTTTTTATAACCTCAAAAGGGATACAATTTAAATGCCCATTAACAGAATGGTTACATAAATTATGTCAATTTGGTGAAAAATCTATGCAGTCATCAAAAATACTCATATTTTAAAGAACATTTAATGATGCTGGTTGGACATTTCCTACAAATGTGTATTAAGAGTATAAAGGATACTCACCCTTGGAACAATGTAGGGTAGGTAAATTTCAAGACAGACAGGACATACTGAAAAACAAATACCATATTAATGGACATTTTACAATTACAGAGAATTGATAGATCATATAATCAAAGAAATCCCTACTGAAAAAAACATAAGTACACAAGTTTCAAAAGGCCTTTATTCTCATCGTCTCCCCACAAAAATCACACACTGGGAAGTCAAAATCACACACCAAGCAAGTCATACCTTCCAAGTCATACCTAACAGAGTGGGCCTGCTTTCCCCAAAAGTTACCAGAAGCCTGACCACCTCAGCTAGGGAATGGAACCAGTAATATGAGCCAAGTGGGGCGGAGGCTGGGTCGGATATTGGGATGGCTGACCACTCTGCATCTTCCCAGCTCCCAGCAGTATCATGTCATAACTGCAGCAACTCCAGAGAAAACCGGACAAACCCTGTTGAATGCCATCTGTTTTCTTAGGGTATTCACTTATCTACTGTCCAGTTTACCTAAAAACCCACCCCTCTTCTTGGTTTCTCTTTGAGTAAGAACTGCATCCCACTCTTTCATTTTTTTCCTTCCATTTTAGGGGTTTTGTTTGGTTTTTGTATTCTAAGGATTTTTTTTTCCTAACGAATTCTGTTTAGGTGTCACAATTTTTGCTGTGCTTTAGCATTTTAAGCATTTTCTTTAAAAAAAAAAAACAACTCAGCTAAGGTCAACTTGTATTTGTATTATGCCTTTCAATCAAATTTACAGCACTTAACGAATGGGGGAATTGTGTTGTGTCCTTCTGGGTATCTTTTTTGCATTTTTCTATTATTAAACACTTCAAGAATTTTTGAAAAGCCTAAAACCATGAAATGGCTTTAGACAAGGATTCTACTGATTCTTCACAAGATCTAAAAAATGGAGTTGACTGG
Source organism: Hipposideros armiger (assembly GCF_001890085.2). Classification (NCBI taxonomy): domain Eukaryota; kingdom Metazoa; phylum Chordata; class Mammalia; order Chiroptera; family Hipposideridae; genus Hipposideros; species Hipposideros armiger. The sequence goes on from NW_017731559.1 coordinate 2,783,904, forward strand.
TTAGGCAACTTTACATATCTATTTCTCCCCCAGGGATTAGGCTACACATACCGTATTTCCCCATGTATAAGACACTCCCTTGTATAAAATGCACCTTAATTTCGGGGCCCAAAATTTGAAAAAAATGTATTACATAAAGTTACTGAACTCAAGTTTTATTCATCATAAAATTCATACAACTCCTCATCACTTGCGGGAAATGCAAGTAAAAAATCTACAACCACTGTATAAGACACACCCAGGTTTTAGACCCCAAATTTTTTGGAAAAGGGTATGTCTTATACATGGGGAAATACGGTAATTGCCCTTGTATGAGCTCCTATCTGCCACAATTCTAACAGCCTGTGCACTGGTCTATAATTATTAGAAATGGACTTCATTCTTCTCTGAAGTTTATTTACTCACATAATTCAACATGTTCCTCCCCACTTCTCCCTGATATTTTCATTCTAAAATAGAAGTAGAGAAAGGATTGAGTGAACATCTGGGCCACGTCCTACATCATCACCCTTAACAACCTTCATGAAGATAACAAATATGTACTTAATGTATTGTGTGCTGAGCTTTGTGCTAGATACTGGGTGAGATAGAAAATACCGAAATTCTCACTTTACCTTACTAGAGAACAGTAAATAAAGAAATCTCTGACAAAGGAAATCTAAGTCCTAAACATTTCTCCTTTCAGCAGTTCCTCATATCACTGAAAAGTGTTGCTCAGAGCAAAATGCTATATGTTAGAAGAACAACAGCAGTAAGAGCATCTCAAGGGAAAAAAAAGAGCAATTTGGGAGCCTTTGAAAGGAGAACAGATGTGCACTTTGCCTCCAGACTGAAGGCTTATGATAACAGCTGTGGGGAGAATAACAGGTGGCTGCCTGGGCCCTACATCCAGTGACTGCTGGAAACTCCCGCAGGATGGATGCCACCCTGAGTGGGCCAGCCAGGCCAGGAAAGCCAGAACACTTGCGGTTCAACTATTCTTTTAAACAGTAATGAGACTAAGGGATGAAATTAAGATGTACAAAGTTTTTTTAAATGAATTTTCTTCCTATCAATAGAGAGGGAAACAATTTGAGGAGAAAACAACAGAGAGAAATATGAAAATCTAAAACTAACATAGAGTGTTCTAAAAACTAGAACAAAAGATCCTCTTTTGTAGACACACACAAGGAAACCTTCACTAATTCAAAAGAAAATTCATTTGGCAGAGATTAGACACAGGGGAATATGCCCGAGGGGTGCCCACTACACAGCTCCTTTCCCATTTGGCCTCTATTTGGTCCAAGCCCACTTGCTTTGGCTGTTGGAAGTGTGACTGTCCTGGTTGAGAAGATGAAACAATGGCATAATCCAAAAGTTACTAGGTCCCCACCAGAGTTCCATTATGAACAACCATCTCTCCCACCCTTACCTGGGCCTCATATCTGTTCTCCACCGCTCTTTACTTCACCTCCTCCTTCCTCTTCATGTCGGCTCCTTGCCTCCCCTCTGCCTGCCTTCTGCTGTTCTCCTCCTACTCTCCACCAGCTCCCGATATTTCCCAACTACCCTAAACAAAGCACTCCAAGCTATCGTGGGAAATGCAGAAGGAAGTCTTTGGCTTATTGTTTAAATTCTGAGGGCCCTTGGGAATCTATGATTTCTATTACTCAGATTAGATATTCCTGGGGTCACGAGGATTTGGTTTATTTATTTATTATTATTATTATTTTTTAAGATTTTTATTGGGTAATTGGGGGACGGGAACAGCGCTAGGGAATTGGGGGAAGGGGGACAGACAAGTTGCTGTCCTTTTTTTTTTGTTGTTCTTCAGTCTAGTTGTGGAGGACGCTGCTTCACTGCCCCAAGTTGGCAATGTCATTGCACTCTTCCCCCAGCGATGCAGATTAGTCGCCAGCTTCTGGACTGCCACTCACACTGGCTGCTGGCTACACACGGTAGCCCATGGCAACCCACTGCAGCAGGGGCTGCAGCCTACGCCTGAAGGCGACTCTCCACAGCCCAGCTCCAGGTTGAGCTGTTGTTCAGCATCTCAGCTGTAGAGGGCAGTGTCACTGGCCCTCATATGTGGGATCCGAACCGGGGCCCTCTGGAGTCCCAAGCCAGCTCTTAACCAACGCACCACTCGGGCCAGCCCGAGGTTTATTTTTATCTACCGACTTGATATACAATGCACACAGAAAGCACTGTCTTTATTACATTAATTATAAAATGCTGTGGTAGCCAAATAAACAAAAAATAATGATACGGGTGCAAATGTGCATCCAGAGGGGGTATAAACTTTGGTGAACTAAGCACTATCTGTCTGCTGGGTTATTTTGCTTACAGATGCATTTTTTTCTTAACCAATGCCAAGACTTGCGGGCTATCATGAAAGACCTGTTACTCTGCCTCATCTGATGATTATATAGAAATAAAAGGAAGGTCATTCTGTCTTAAAGTGTAACATTATCAATATATCCATCAAGTTAGACAAATTAAAACAGTTAAATGAAAAGACCAGGATTTCACAAATTCACATACTCCTGAGTGGGTGCTACAAAAAAAGCTTCTTTTAGTTTACCTCCCTTCCCCAGGAGGAAAAAACAAATTTGGTAAAAGCTAATAATTACTGTGTTGCACCATAAGCAAAAAACTGTCTTTCCTTTCTCCTTTCCCTTCTTCTATCTAGAGTAACTATCACTTTATGGAGCATGTACTGTAAGGCTGGGCACTCCACCAAACCACTTTACAAACATCATTTTAAATAGTCCTCATAACAACCCTTTGAAGGGAACTTTTTAATCTCCTTTTAAATTTAAATTTATATTTAGGTTTCGAGAGATTCAATTTCCTAAGGCTAAGTAAGTGGAGTCCCAGTGCAAACCCAACAGCCTCACAGCAAGGCCATATTAATGAATCCTTAAAGGTTCATTACCACAACTAAAACCTGGACAGGAGCTTCACTAGCATCCTCTGAATATACTGAAGACAGGCACTCATATTAAGAAAGAGGGTATAAGTAAATGCTGTTTATTAGTGGTTCTTTTCCAGAGAGCAAGAAGGAACAGTAGAGACCCTGCTGTGGGGGAAGGTCGTCCTAGGCCCGAATCCTCACTTTGGCTTGGTGTCCAGCACAGAGTCCAGGACAGGGGGTAATGCCCCACCCTAGCCAACAGGGGTCCAACATTTCCCTGCGTGTACGAAATCCAAGGCCAACTTCCCCCCACTAACAAGATAAAAACATTGTACCGCTGCTTTTCTGCCACGTCATAAAACAAGGTTTCATGGCATTACTTTAGACAAATTAAGTTTACATTTTATTTTAATAAGTAGTTTCACACACAAAAAAACCCTCTTGAATATACTGGAAGTGCCAGGGATTGAGACATAAAAAATAGTTTTGGGAATCAGTGGTGCAAGGCGGAAATGGAGATGGACGGATCCCTTCTATTTAAAGGATTCTGGAATGTTGTGGGGTTCAGGGCAAAGGCATATTTAGAAAAGCCGGATGTGTCTGAGTTCTTCCCTTACTCTTCCTTCCCAGAGGACCCGGGAGCCAACTGCTTTCTTTCCCTTAAAAGTAGTCCACACAGTCCAAAATTAAGTTCCTGCAAACTCGTCAAAAAATCCGGTTTCCCAGGAGATGTACAGGATGCTTTACAGGACGGGAAACGAGACAGTACAGTGCAACGAATACTATTTCTAACAGAGCATCCCACACAGAGTCGGTTTCTTCTCCATCACCGTCAGGAAAAAAAAAAAATCAGATAAAAAGCTGGAGGCTGCATTTGTTCCACGTACAATATTGGATTCAGATCTCCAGCGTGCAATCCCGTCTCCCCTTGCTTGCCCTCCTCACCTTGTTCGTGAGGTAGAAAGCCAGGTAGCAGGTACAAAAGGTGAGGCCGACCAGGCACCTCCTCATGCACATCTGTCAACTCGCGGCCCTTCCCCGGGACCCTCCAGAAGCCCCTCGGCTGCCAGGGGATTTGGGCCGCCACCTCAGCTGCCAGGATGGCCACGTGGCTACGAGATATACCAATCAGCACCAACCTCCTATCCCCCTTCCGCGCCTAGTTCTTAAAGGGTCCGCGCCACGGTACCGCTCACAGACTCGAGGTGGGCGGAGCGGCACTCACCTGGCAGAAGGACTGTGGGAGAGTAACTAGGTCAGCCAGGACTGAGACCACCTATAGAGAAAGATTGGACTGTAATAAAAAAGTAGAAAGTAGAAGAGGGGGAAAAAGCTGACAAAACAGTTCACCGTTTAAAGAAAAATGTTCATAGCTATCGCTAAACGGTGGGACCAAAATGTTTGTTCTTTACTGAATTTTCCCAGTTTTCTACGTTGAGTCTATATTACTTTTGTAAACGACACAAAAAGCTGATAACAATAAATGTCATTTTAAAAGAAGGAAGGCTGAGTGGGGAAAAAACTAGAGTACAGTTTTCTTTCTTTTTTCTTTAAGTCATTCCATTGTGTTGAAATATCTATAAAATAAGAAATCCTTCCAAAAGTGGCGTTTCAAGCACAACTCCTGTTCCTAGTCTCTCGGGTGGAAACTTGACCTACTTAGGCTTCTGGCAAACAGTAATAAACACACACAAAAACATGTTGATGGATTTTGTCAGCAACTATTCACTCTTTTTTATTTGTATTCCCTACATAAAATTGTTCCCCAAACTATATTACCCAAGCAAACACTGGATGCATTGTCTACATAAAAGATAAGCTAAAAGTTATTTTCCCTTGACTTTATTCTAGAAAACCTATTTTAGAACTAAATAGACCTTACAAAGAAAATTGTTGCCCAATAGAATTTGCTTGAAATCAATGGTTGGTATTTAACTGAGAGTTCCCTGAGCTCTTTTAGTAGATAAACAAATTCAATTCAGGCCTTATTATTTCCTAGTTATTGGTTAACTCATTTTCTTGAACAGAATTTGCTTAACAAGCAGAAACAACCAGAACAGTAAGGAACCGTGCAAACAGAAGTACACATTTATAGCAAATGTGCTGATAGATCTTGACAGAGGTATTGATTTTTCCAAACCTGCATTATTCTGTTCCTCAAAACAAACTCAACTAAGACTGAATAAAAATAGAATCATTATATCTTACATTTACAAACAATAAGCTGCTATATATGAGACTGAGGCAAACCTACTATACATATGAAAAGATTTAACTGCTTATGTTGTTGAGATCTTTGAGACCAAAGGGTCAATTATTAATTTTTTTACAATGGGTCCATAAGTGCTCAAAAATGTTGAATAAAAAAAGGGCAGCTTGCATAAAACAATACCTTGTGAGTTTTCCCCCCTACAAATCTTTTTTAATAATGATTTTGTTTACAGCAAACATGGAACTTGATATAAGTCATAGTTGCACAACATTGTGAATCTACTCAAGGCCACTGAATTTCACACTTTAAAATTTTTATGTTATGTAAATTTCACCTGAGCAAAAGAGGGGGAGAGGGAGGGAGGGAGGGAGAGAGAGAGAGAGAGAGAGAGAGAGAGAGAGAGAGAGAGAGAGAGAGAGGAAAGAGAGAGGGGGGAGAGAGAGACAGAGACAGAGAGAGAGAGAGAGATGAGAGTTTGAAGTTATAAAGGTAGAGCAGATGCAAGTCATTCCCAAGTCAGACGAAGCCATGGTGAAACAATGGTGAGGATGAGCTTAAAGGACTAAGATAAAATGCCAGGATAGCAGATGGTGATCCACATGGACCTTAAAATTACCTAGCAAGATGTTAGGGCTTGAGGTGGAGTGGAAGAGTGTGAGCAGGTGTCAGAGTCTTCAGAAAATGTGCCGATTGTTAACCCAGAGGTTGGTAGTAGATGACATTTGTAAGGGAGCTTAAAGACAGTGATGGTAGGATGGTCAGACACACCAGAGAAGAGTAGTTTTCCTGAGGTGGCAGGGGTAATGTTTTGGAAGCCGCATTGGAAAGAGTGAAGAGTGCTGACTCTATTCTCTGCCCTGGACACCAGGGGGAAATGAATAGTCTCAGCTGTCAGAATTATCTTTCTAGTAAGGAAATCTGAAACCATTATTCTACCCACTTAAAACCTTTTCACAACTCTTTATCGTCTACACTATTAAGTCCTTAGTATTATAAGCTCTTGAACCTGGCCCTTCCCTGCATTCTCTAACCCAACCTTTTACTTTGCTCCTGTTGAATCTTACATCTGCTCAGGCCAAACCACTTGCCATTTTCCAAAGCACGCTGTATACAGCTCCCCATGTGTGAAAGCCCCCATTGCCCTACAGCCCATTTCTCACTGACGCCTTCTCTTCTTCCAAGACTGAGCTCACTGTCACCTATGTTAAGGAATCTTTTCTGAACTTCTGTGTAGATCTGGCCTCTCCCTCTCTTAAATCCCAACAGGGCCCTGCACATGTTTTCATCATAGCATCTTTAACACTTAATTGTACTTGTGTTTATGATTTCGAGGTCCATGAGGACAGGCACCGATTTTTATTTATATTTGCCACTCCAATGTTAGGCACTTAAGAATGCACTCAATAAAAACTTGTTGACTAAATGAATATCCAGATTCTGAGTTCTACTTTCAACTTCTTGTCCTTTTCTGATACATCTCCCAAACAGCCCTTTAGTGGCATATTTTTGTCATGCACTGTATTTCAGTCTTTCTGATCTGCTCTTTTTCTTTAAGTCTTTCTTTTTTTTTTAGGAACTCTTGGCTTATTTAATAGGAGGCTCCAAGTGCAAATTGCCAGTTATAAAAACAGTCATGGGGATGTAAAGTACAGCATATGGAATATAGTTATTAATATTGTAACAACTATGTATGGTATCAGATTGGTACCAGACTTATTGGGGTAATCACTTCATAAGGTATATAAATGTCTAATCACTACATTGTATATGTGAAACTAATATTGTATGTCAATTGTAATTGAAAAATGAATTTAAATATATATATATATATATAACTACAAAACAAAAAATAACAGGAGGCTCCAATAACCTCTCTTGGTCCATCCTCTCTCCTGTTTCTTATCCAGAAGTGAGAGGTCCATTTAATTTCTGGTTATACCAATTTCTCCCCATTTATACCCCAATTGTAATATTTTGAACACTAAAAGGGAATACAATTTCTACGTAAGAGTCACAAACATGAGCAACATTTGCCAAGCATAGTTCTGTATCCTGTTATATAGCTATAGTTTTGCCTTACTTTAGTTTGGAGTTTTTGGAAGATTCAAACATGTTTTGACCTGGAATGGGAAGAAGGCAAAGATTGCATCCTAATGGAAATCATCAGGGTCAGTATCCCAGGGATCTCAAGCAAAGTTAGGGATCCTGGTTCAGAATTGCAATTTAGGGAGAACTGTTATTCAGTATTTATTTCTAGAATGTCAGAGTAGTCACCATACAGACAGTCTATTTGAGCCTGTCTCCAGAACCAGACCACCTGGGTTTGCTATTCATTAGCTGTATGACCTGGCGCAAGTTACTTTACCTCCTAGTGCCTCAGTTTCATTATCAGTAAAATTGAGGTAATGATAGAATTTACCTCAGGGTTATTTTGAGGACTGACAAGTTAATGCAGTACTTTGAACAGTGCATGAATATAATAAGTGAAATGTTAATGCTTAGCTTTTTTTAACCACGTTATGAGAATCTCTGTACAAGATACAGAATCAAAATTTTAATTAGGCAGTCCTATTTATGCTCAACGTTATATAACACATTTCAGAAATTTTCACATTCTATGCCCCGCCTCCTAATGCTACGGTAATAACAAAACAGCACCGTCTTAAGTCTCCCTCCGCTGTCTAAACCTGCCATTTTTTGTCTCGCATACCATCCGTTTAGAATTAACCCGGGAAATAATGAACGGAGAGCTTCGTTTGCTTATTTGTAGTCCGCGCAGATAACTAGAACCAGCGGATGTCCCGCGCATCCAGGAAGGAATGGTCAGGCGATGCCTGGACGGGGCAGGGCCAGGCCAAAGGAAGCCACACCCTGTCCCTGTCCCGCCCCAGTGGGCGTCACTGACCTCTTACCCGGGGACCCCCGCAGAGACCGGAAGTGCGGCCCTTCGAAGGCGGGGAAAGGTGACGTAAGGCGGAGCCCCGGGCGGCGGCCAATGGGATGCGACGGTCCGAGAGGCGAGGCCGGAAGAGAAGAAGTCTAGTTCCGGACGCGGCCGCCTCGGCCGCCGCCGCCATCTGTCACTTCAGCCGCCCCCCCCACGACCCCGTCGCTCCTGCACCGTCGCCTGTCTCCTCAACCGAGGCAGCTTCCCGGTCCTGCCACCTCTCTGCTCTGTTCTTGCTTGCTGCTTGCCCCACATGGATCTGGTCGGAGTGGCATCGCCTGAGCCCAGGCCGGCAGCGGCCTGGGAACCCAGCAAGGTGAGTGGTGGTCGGGGCCGACGCACCTGCCATGGTCACCTGGGCCAGTACTCTTGGGGAGCCCAAAGAGAGTGGCAGGCGATTTGGGAAATGGTGAGCGAGACCCCGGTAGCCTGGGAAAGGAGGGGCCGGAGGCAAGGCTGCTTGGGTGGGGGTGAGAGAGGTGGGGAGGGGGCCCCGGCTGCCAGAGGCCACCTTGGCCGATTTGGGGTCTTTCTAGGTCTGCCCCTTGCTTTCTGAACCTCCGTAGCGTATTTGTGGGCGGGACTCACTTAGATACATTGACGTTTGAGGGAAAACAAGTATGGACTTGTTTTTCACGGGCCAAGTGAGTCAGCCCAATCACCAGAAAGCCCGGTAGAAAGGTGATTTAAGCAGCTGTTTCCTTAAACTTGACAAGCGTGATTATACTAATTGGGCAGTTTCTTGTTTTTTAAGGAGTAAAAGAAACCCAGGAGCACCCTTTCTCCTCCCCAGGCTAATCAGTACTCAGGTGTACACTACATACTGTAAAATGGTTATGAATTCTTACATAACGTTAAGGTTTTTCCTATAATGGCCAACTATTACGTTCACTTCACACTTGGCTTCTGGTTTTCAGGTTGCTCCTTTTCATGATACTTTCACTAGAAGGCTGAAAAGACTCTTCTGCCACTTTATTGAGGGTTTGATTCAGTTGGGATTTTGTGTTCCTCAAATTAAGGTTGCGAAGGAATCAAACTTTTTAATAATTGTTTTATACATGTTAACACAGAATATTTGTCCCGTGTGAAGTGTCACTTGTTAATCTTATTGGATCTTCATACCAGGTCTTAACAGAAAAAGGGGGAAATAATTAGCGACTAAGTAAGGGAAAATTAATTTTATGAAAGTTCCCATACAACTGTAGGGAGAATCTAAGATCCTCCATTGGCAAATGTTATATCTACATGTTATTTTGTGTATTTATTTTTTCTATTAAGGCTTTACTTACAAGGCCAAGATTAGTAGGCATAAAAGAACAAAATCAGTAGATATATATTAATAAATATGTACTCTACATGTAAATTCCTCCAGTTAAGCATCTATAAAGTCTGGTAAAAATGTCAAATGAAACCCAACTTTGCTCAGAGTACCTAATCTCAGAACAAATTTCACTTACAAAAGTAATTCAATAATAAAATACTTCATATCAGTCATATTTTCATTTATATGCACATCAAAACTATAAAGTTTAATCATTCAACAAAAAAAAACATCTTGGGTTTACTGATATTTTATTGGGAAGATAGCATTTTCACAGCAAAACATTTAGAAAGATGTTGCAAGTTTCACTTAATCCTTTTCTTCTCTAACCTGTTGGAAGACTAAAGTGATAAGTCTACATAGAGGAGGTGGAGATTAGAGGAAGGTCTTGAAAAATGGAAAGAATGTTAAAGGCCAGAGATTCTCAAAACTTTCAGTTAGGAGTTCTTTATACTCTTAAAAATCATTGTGGACCTAGAGAACTTTTGTTTATATTGATGATTGCTATCGATATTTGTCATATCAGAATTTAAAACTGCAAAATTGAAAATGGTTTATTACGTGACTTAAGTCACATGTTAATATAAATAACATATTAAAAAACACCATTTTCCAAAACAAAAAAATTAGTGAAGAGAGTAATACTGTTTTATATTTCTGTCTTTTTAATGTCTAATTTAATAGAAGACAGCTGGATTGTCATAGCTCCTGTTTTTTCTTTCAGTCTATTGCGATATGTTTTGGTTGAACAATGCGAAGAAAATCCAGCCTCACAGATATGTAGCTTATTGCAGGTATAATAAAAAATGGGTAATAAGAGCACAGTAGGTAGACATACTGAAAACAAACTGAGTTAACCCCTAAAAATGCACATTTATATCCTAAACCTACCACCTTAGAAAATTTTGGAAAATGCAAGAATACATAATAAGCACACATTCCAGTAGCCATGAGAGTGATGTCATAGCTGATATAGACTTTGGAAAACTCTACTCCACACTCTTGAGAGAATGAGAGTGGAATGTCTTAGTGCTATTATGAAAATGATTTTCACTTCACAGGCACCCTGAAAGGGTCTCGGGGTATCATTTATAAAATGCCAAACAGCTGTTATGGATAGTGCTAGGGAATATTCCAAGAAGAGAGGATTGGCTAACTTGTAGGCAAAAAGTGAGGAAGTGTGTAGCTCTGTTGGAAAGGGAGCTGTAAAAAATTAGTGGTGCGCCTCAAAACTGTCAAGGTCATCAAAACAAGGAAAGCCAGAAACTCACAGCAAAGAGGAGCCTAAGGAAGACACGATGACTAAATAGTATGTGGTATGCCGGGCGGGATCTGGAATAGAAAAGGGACATTTGGGGAAAACTAAGGAAATCTGAATACTCGTAAAGTATGGATTTTAGTTAATAGTATATAAATATTGGTTCATCACTTGTGACGAATACACAATACTAATACAGGAGAAACTGGGTATGAGATATTTGGGAACTGTATTATCTTTATAATTTTTCTATAGATCTAAAACTACTCTAAAATTTAAAGTTAAAAAAAAAATCCCACATAGATTAGTGTTGTATAGACCCAGACCATGTTTTCTAGAGACCCTTGTCTTGAGAAGTAAAATCACCCACTTATTCTGTCCAGATTATCTCTTCTAGCTGCATAGGTAGAAGAGGGACCTTCCTGTTGGTATGGTTCTCTTGCCTGCCTTCCAGTTGAGGACTGAGTTTTTGTTACTGCGTGCCTCCTTCATGTTTGCTGTTTTTTATTTTACTTGATTGTTTCCCCATAATTGTCTACAGTAAAAGCTTTAAAAAAAAAAAAAGTGGACTGGGCAGCCAGGGACACATCTTTAGGAGCTGGAAGGAAACGGGGACTGCAGAATGTAATGGGAGTGAAGTAGCGAAGGTAGCAGAGTGCAATGGTGGTACTTTCCCAGAGGAGAGAAAAACAGGGTTTTTCAGCAAACAGGAAAAAAGGAATTAGAGCTGGCTACAGGCTTGATAGATGTTATTTAAAGCAGAAAAACTAATTGGAAAGAATTGTGTGAGGTTTCCCATTAGCTCTTGATGCAATGGGGAGTTTATGTTGAAGAAGGGAATAGTGGGAAATGACATTATTGGACAGCAAAGGTAGAGAAGATGACGGAGGGCTTTTTTTTTAATCTCTTTAGATTTATTATTATTAATTATTATTTTTATTATTATTCCCCTACATACATCCCATGGTGCCCATTCCTAGGAGGAGCCCCTAGTAAATATTCTAAGCCCCCCTTGGAATGGTGAATCTCTTGTGCTGTGGTAGATTGCCCCTGCTCAGCAGCTGTCCCTTACACAGCTCAAAAATTTTTATGGAGGGCTTTTGACTGCTGGTTTGAAGAGTTTGGACTTGATCGAAGTATGGGAGTTGGCAACCTTTTGGAAGTCTTTACTTGTTACCCTTACCAGACGAGCTCAGCTGGGCTGGCTGCTGAGGCACAGGGAAGTACAGCTCTAGACTCGAAGGCTCCAAGGAGCAATAGCAGTGGGAGTGGGCAGTAAGGGTGTCTTGGTGTCCTCTGTGGTCTCCATATGTTTGTTTCCCTTTCTGATTCAGCCTATTTTGGGAGTAGGTAAATATCTGCCTCATAATTACAGTGACTACCTATCATTTTTGCATCTTCCAAGGAATTATCAGCTAACTTTATGTAACCCTCCGTCAGGCGCAACTGATCTCACCGATTCGTTGTACGCAAAGATGCTGCTATGAAATAGGTCTTTACGGTACTAAGTCACAAACACGACTGGCGATAGGTTACGGTACAGGGGAAGATACGGAAGCGATGAGTCACGATACTTAAGTTAATTGTTAGAGATTTGAAAATTTATGTGCAATGAATCTGTGAGATCAGTTGCACCCGATGGAGGGTTAACACGATAGTGAGGTTAATTGACTGCTGGCAAAAGACTAGAAACATTAGAAGTGGGTAGGCAAAGGGGCCAACTTGAAGATGGAAAAGAGGATTTTAGAATCGTCTGGATGTAGAAAGGCACCAGGCCTCCACAGCCTACGGACTACCTGACATTCCATGAAATATCTCCAGTGCTTCCTTTTGGTACATATTCAGTAAATGCTGGAGTGCCTCTTTATGTCTGAAGCTCTATGCCAGGTTCTTGAGAATGAGAAAACCCTACCTTTCAAGAGGTTCCTGCTGTGTTGTGGCTGATGGTGACTCTAATACAGTGATTGGTCCTGCTCAGACAGAATACAGTGAGTGGTATGGGAACGCAAAGGAAAGGATCTGATTTTGTCAGACAGCCTTCTGGAGGAGGTGACATTTAATTGGGGGAAATAGAGAAGGAAGAAAAGGCACTGAGAGAGAAGAGAGAGCATGTGTAAAGGAATGGAAGGGTGGAAGTATGCCATGTTTGGCATATAATTAGTGTTGCTAGAGCATAGGGCAATGAGGGTAATTGAGACTGGAAAGTTAAGTTAGGTCAAGTTGTGAAGGGCATTTATTACTGAGGAATTTGAATTTTAGACTGCAGGTAGTACAGCAGTTTGCTTCTCACATCCCAGGACAAAGTGATTAGAGAAACAGTAAACAGTACAGCAAAATGCTACTAAGAGTGCAGTCTCTTAAGTCCTACTCACCTGGTTCAAATCTCAGCAGTTCCATCTACAGTGTTATCTTTGGTTAAAAAACAAAATAAAAAAAAAGCTTTCTGTGTCTCAATTTCTAAATCTATAAAATGGGGATGATATTGCAACTACTCAGTTGTGAGTTAAATAATCTATGTAAATCATGTATATTTAGCCAAGTGATTCAAAATAGTGAATTTTTGTCTGTTATTCTACTATTAATCATTGCAAAATGTGATTGACAATTCTGAGTTAGAGAGTACAGTTACTTGCCTTTGGAACCTGGATTTTGAAACTGATCAGACCAAGCATTTCTAGGCTGAGGCAGCATTATGTCTTCCACCTAGAGGATTCAAAATTACTAGGTCAGCAGAGTCTTATGACCAAAAGATTAGCTAGCTGTATTTCCAGATTACAGAGAGCTTCAAGATTCCAGCCCTCAAAATCTTCACCAGGAGTGCTAAACTGCTGTAAGGTCTGAGTTAATCAAGTCACACCAGCCCTTGAGGGAGCCTCCCTTTTCTCCAGGTCAATCCTGCAGTAGGCTAGCGTGAGCTGGGTGCATCTCAGCAATCTCCGAGTGAGACTAGGTAAAACTTGATTCTGATTCACTTAGGCATAAAGGTAGTCATCATTTATCACCCTTAAGTGCTCCACCCTAACAGCCCGAACCAAGTAAATTACCAACTCAGTGCTGTGGAACTTGAACAAGGATCAGTTGCCCAGTTGTCTCTGGGAGTCACACCAACAGGCCCTTAGGCCAGCTTTAGACCTTTTACTGGCTGGCGAAATGTGATTAAACAGTTTTGTGGCTACAACAGATATCATATACTGTATTCCAAATCAGACAGTAGTAGTTAAGGAATGAGTTTGGACTTTCTCCTAACAGCAGTAGTAAACATTAAAACAATGAAAGAGCTTTAAGTAAGGAAACTGGACCAATCAACTCTGCATTTTAGAAAAACCATTGTGTCGCGGTGTGGCTAATGGAAACAAGCAGGATTGGATGCAGAAAGATGAGTTAGGAGGCTCCTACGTCTTATAGTAGCCTGGTGATGGGAGGGTGATACCTTGGAATAGAATCTTGGAAGGGGAGCTGGGCGTGTTCAAGAGATACTTAGACATCTTATTTAATATTAATGGTCTTAATCACTATACTATCAAATGTAATCATTTGCTAAGTAAAGCTTGCCCCCTCAAAAATTAAGAATTGTGAAATAAACCTACAGTTTGTATTTCAAGAGGGCTGAGATAGTGAAGTCATTAAGCAAGGCCGACTGGCTAGCCACCCAAGAAGAGTCTCACAGAATATTACTTTGCTCTTGTGATACTGTTTCAAGACTCTCAGCTTCCAAAGTTCAGAAATATAGTTTTTATTGTTTGTCATTGTTATTTTTGTTTTAGCATATCCCATGATATCTTGAGAGAGGCTGACATACACTTCTTACATGTAGAAGACTTATTGCTTAAATTAGAATGAGGTATAACTTCTAAGTGGGCTTTGAATTGTGCCAGTCGCTATATAGTCTGTTCCTATAAGAGAAATTATAAGCAGAAGATTGCTTGGTGATCATGGAATTGGAACAAGGGGCATTACATGAACTCATTGGCTAGTGGAGTGATGCTGTCAGGTTGTCAGAAAAGTCATGACGCATTTTTGCAACGAAAAACAGAAAAAATACATCATGACTTTTCCAACAACGCAATATATAATAGCCTGATGCTTCCCCTCAACTAAACGGACACAACCTACCAAAAGGTTAGAAAGTAATTCTGCTTGTTTGACTTTACATTATCCTTGATTAGATTTGAGCTAGCAGATAGTTTTACTTTTAAGATGATTTGTGCAAGTAGGTACTCATTCATGTTGGGTTTATTTAACTAGTTTAATCTCAAAAGATAACCTTATTTCCAAGTTTGAAAGGTACTTTAATTTCATTATATGAGTTGAATTTTCATTGTTGTTGTTTTGTTTTGTTTCAAACAGTGTCCATGGGCTACCCCTCAAAATACAATATCTTCTTTGGCTGATGTAATGAGTGAACAGTTGGCTAAAGAACTGCAATTAGAAGAAGAAGCTGCCACTTTTCCTGAAGTTGCGTAAGTAAAATTTACAAAGAATCTATTTTGTCTAGCAGCTTATAACAAAGTTTTAGGATTTGATTAGTGATTGTCATGACAAGTGATTAAGAAATACATTCAGAAAAGCAGTACTATAGCAAGAGCACCGTACGGGGAGTCCACTGATATTTGAGTTTTGGTCCTGATTCTGTGATGAGTTTTCAGTATTATCTTGGGCAAACCACTGCTTCTCTAGATTTTAGTTATTGCAAAAGTTGAACCAGATGGACTCCAAATTAGCAAACAATAAAGTAGGGTACGGTTTTGATCAGATGTTTGTAGTTTCTCTTTTATCTCTTCTTTGATCAGAGCACAGAACAAATGAATTCTAAGTCTCAGTTTGGATTTTATTATAGACCCTTTAACTTTCCATCGCAGCTTTCTTAATCCTAGTTGGTGCTGTCATGGGTCCCTGCCATTGGTCAGAGGGCAGGTGGGCAGGAGAAGGTGAATGGTTTGGTAAAGTTTTTTCCCTTTGTTTCTTCAGTACAATTTTTAACAATGAAAAGCACATCCTACTCATAATTGGTAGCATCTGTTTATGCAACCACATTATGTTAGTTTATATTGCCTTATTTTGAATAGTGTTGCTGAAGGACCATTTATTACTGGAGAAAACACTGATACTTCCAGTGACCTTATGCTGGCTCAGATGCTACAGATGGAATTTGACAGAGAATATGATGCACAGCTTAGGCGTGAAGAAAAAAAATTCAATGGAGATAGCAAAGGTACTATGACCTTATTGTGACAACTGCATTGGGTGGTAAAAAGTGCTTGTAACGTGCTCCTGAATAAGACTTCAACTGTTTTGCCTTTTAAGTTTCCATTTCCTTTGAAAATTATCGAAAAGTGCATCCTTATGAAGACAGTGATAGCTCTGAAGATGAGGTTGACTGGCAGGATACTCGTGATGATCCCTACATACCAGGTATCAATGCTTTTATTTTCTGAGGGTGGGCAGGCAGAGGGGTAGAACGGGAACATAGGAAGACTAAGTTTTTCAATGAATATTTGTATTTTATATTTGTCTTTGAATTGCGTTTGGAATTAACTGTTAAATTCAGATATCTTTTCAGACAATGTTGAATGTAGTAATTTAGTCTTTGCTATTTTTACATACTTGGTTTGTCTTACTTGCCTTCAGCAAAACCAGTTCCTACTCCCAAAAAAGGTTTTATTGGAAAAGGAAAAGACATCACCACCAAACATGATGAAGTAGTATGTGGGAGAAAGAATACAGCCAGAATGGAAAATGTAAGTTACAGAAAGTATTATCTCTGAATCAAGAGTTTTATTAGAATAAGTTAACATCAGATTCTAAATATGATATCTTAAATTTCTAAAAATATCCTTTGTCCTTTCTAAAGATGTTTTAGATGATAATATAGCAATACTGTGAAGACTCTTGGTTACTAATGAGAATATAATGTACTGCAGAATAAAATTCCTCAAAAAAAAAATAGCTTGATTTATATATTGATTCTAAAATTAAGGAATTGTTCTTATGAAAAGTAATATATTTATTGTTCAGCATATTATTTTTCATAAAATAACATCCCTAACCAAAAATAAGTAACAATGGTGATTGGGGGCTAGGGCTAGGAATGGGAGAAATATTTCCTATTATATCCACTTTTATACTTTTTGAACTTTTTATCTTGTGCCGGAACTACCCTGCAAAATCAGAAATAAAATTTAATCTTTTTTTTTTTTTTTTTTGTAATTGGGGAATTGGGGGGGATGGGAACAGTGCTGGGGAATTGGGGGAAGGGGAACAGACAAGTTGCTGTCGTTTTTTTTTGTTCTTCAGTCTAGTTGTGGAGGAAGTTGCTTCACTGGCCCAAGTTGGCACCATCATTGCGCTCTTCCCAGGCGAGGCAGATCAGTCGCCGGCTTCTGGACGGCCGCTCACTGCGGCTGTTGGCCGCTCACGCTGGCTGCTGGCTACACATGGTAGCCCATGGTAACCCACTGCCACAGGGACTGCAGCCCACGCCGTCGCCAGCGACTCACAGCAGCCCAGCTCCAGGTTGAGCTGTTGTTCAGCATCTTAGCTATGGAGGGCAGTGTCACTGGCCCTCATATGTGGGATCCGAACCGGGGCCCTCTGGCATCCCTAGCCAGTTCTTAACCATCGCGCCACTCGGCTGGCCCTAAAATTTAATTTTAAAAAAATAAGAGAAAAAGGAGAAAAAATAGCATTCTTTCTCGTTATTAAATATTGTGGTTAATATAAAACATTTAGACTTGACACTAACACTTTTTAAGTAAACCTATTATTAAATTCTAGAAATAATCCAGATCTGATTTTAGAATATTCCTGTCCAATGGAACGTTCTGTGATAGTAGAAATGTACTATAACTATGCTATCTAATATTGTAGCCATAATTGACAATTGAGCACTTGAAATTTGGGTGGTGCAACTGAGAAACTGAATTTTTAATTTAATTAATTTAACTTTAAATATCCACATGTGGCTAGTGGCTACTATATTGAACAGTTTAGCTCTAAAACATAATTGTCATGGTATGGGCATAGCTTGCTATACTAACCACTCCTCAACAATAAATATGAAATTTCTTTGGTAAGATTTGGTGTAGCCTTCAAAATATAATGTGTCCTTTGTCTGATAAAAAAGCAAGGTACAAAGTATATGCTGAAGTACCTTAGTTTTCAGATGTGATTGGATGTTTTCTATGCATAGAATAAACCTCTTGCTTTGGGTTGCAATTTCTTAAATAGCCCTGCTGTCCTTCCTCTTGTGTTCATTAACGAGTCATTTTATTTTTCCTCTATAATACCAATGGGTTCTGCTTTCACAGCTTGATCATCTATTGAGTAGGAAACCTGTTCCAACTACAGACTCATCTTTTTGTTTTTGCTGTCCCAATTTTCAAGTTATTTCAGATGCTAATTCTTTTTTTTGGCAGTTTGCACCTGGGTTTCAGGTAGGAGATGGAACTGGAATGGATTTAAAATTACCAAACCATGTTTTCAATGCTTTAAAACAACATGCCTACTCAGAAGAACGTCGAAGTGCCCGCCTTCATGAGAAAAAGGAACACTCTACTGCAGTAAGTAATCTTACATTTTTTCTTTGATGGAAAGATTCAGATTAGAAAACTTCATGTTTGGGGAAAAAACAAAACAAAATTTTATGCTTGATATTTTGTTCATGAGATTGGCTTTTGAAATCAAAGATGTAAATAAAACTCAAGTAGCTTTGCTTATTTGCTTTCAGATTTAATGTGATGGTTATTAATCACGTATTCAAACCTAACAGTTTAAGTGGTCATAATTAATTTAGGATGTATAGTTTACATTGCGAATGAATGTTCTAAGATTTTAAAGAATTGTTTTCTGTTACGCTATGATATATTTGTAACAATTTAAAAGTCTCTAATGTTTTATATTAATGAAGATAATATGTAATATCTTGAGAATAAGCTAATTTTTAAACCTTTAGAAAAACAAACTAATACTAAATACACTAGGAGCGCTATTAAAACTTTTGAGATAAAAATAAGATTTTGACTAAGCTAATGTCTGACTTTTAATGGTTCTTTTAAATATTCACTTTCAAAGACAGTAGAGATATATAGTTACAGGAAGAAATTGGATCTTGACAGCCCTCTTAAGAGCTTGTTTCAGTAAACTAGTGAAAGTAAAAAAAAAGTATATATTTTGAATGTTAGATACTAGAAATGACACAAAAAATGTTTTGTAATTAACATTTTCACTTACAGTGTTTATCTCTTGCAGGAAAAAGCAGTTGATCCTAAGACACGTTTACTTATGTATAAAATGGTCAACTCTGGAATGTTGGAGACAATCACTGGCTGTATTAGTACAGGAAAGGAATCTGTTGTCTTTCATGCATATGGTGGGAGGTAAATGAGCAAAATACAATACCTATATGTCAACAAAAGCTTAGCCTTTTCTCCCCATAATGAATGGATTTACACAAAATCAAAGTTAATTCTGCATGGGAAGCAGAGTAATTTTAAAAATGTTATTGTAGAAAATCTAGGCAACATAGGTTGTCTAAAGAAAAACACCATTATCTTAATCCCACCATCCAGAGATAAGCATTAATAATTTTGTGTAGACTCCTTTAGTCTTTTTTTCTATGCATATATTTTATTTATTATTATAATCATCCTATATCATACAGGCAGCTGTAAATGGCAGCAGAGCACAATCTGAACCTGGGTTTGTCTCAAAACCCATGGTCTTTCTACTGTAGATTTTTCAGGGAATAAAGTGTGACATGTTTTTTACTCTCAAAGAGCTTATGGCACAGCCAAAAGGAGAACATTACAGCAAGAATTATTATGGTCAATAAAAGATAATTACATAATAGAGTACGCCGTTACATCAGTGAGACTTTGTAGTATGGGATAGGAATAGAGAGCAGAGCAAGATTATTGCTGGTCATGTGCAGGATGGAGGTCATGATGAAGTTAGATCTCAACCTGGATTTTAAAAATAGGCCAAAAATATGTATATATTGTGTATAAAAACCTAGTAGCAGAATATATGCATTTATTTAAATTTTTAGAATCACACAGAAAATATATATGGATTTTTAAAAAATATATAAATATGTATTATATATATATATAATATATAAATACATAAATGCTTATGTATGTGGACACTTGTGTATGTATCTTTTTAAAAAGATGAGAAAGAGACTATTCATGATGGTGATTGCCTCTGGAGAGGTAGAATAAGAAATGAAACTACCTGGGATGGTAACAAAGGGAACTTAAGCTTTATCTGTAATGTTTATTTCCTTAAAAATAAAAGGACTGAGAACAAAGGACTAAAGCTTAGGCATTGAGAAGATTTAGATGGCATATACAGAGGGTGCCAAAAAAATGTATACATGTTTTAAGAAAGGAAAATACTATTAAAATGTAATACAATGAATGACGCTAGCATTCATTTGGTTAATGCCATCTTTTGAGTGTGATATTATACATTGCTACTATAATTTAGTTCAACTTCAAAAGAAATACATAGATAACATCTCTTAAAATGTGTACATTTTCTTGGCACCCCCGGTATTTAGAGGTAATAGGATATAAAACTGTATAGGCAAACCGGAAATTTCTAAGGAAATTAATAGCTAGGCAGAGAGTTCTGTAATTTACTAAGAAACAAGGAAGTTTTTTTAGTAAATGACAAGATTAATCTTATAAATTAGATTCTATTCTAGAGACCTTCCAAGTAAGGAATCTCCTCAGTGGTACTTCTGATAGGGCATCATCTACCTTATGGTTAAGCTATTCCAGTGACAGGGAGCCCATCATCTCAAAATATTGTAAAAAAATGTCTGTAACATCTTTAATGGAAATTTCTTCCATGTATAGAATTTCTAACCTGTCTCCCTAAAATTTGATTCATCAATTCACCAAGTATTTGTACAGCTAGAATGTGCCAGGTACTCTTCTAGAAACTGAGGATACAGTAGTGAATGCTAAGCAAGGAAGGTCCCTGCTCTCGTAGAATGTGCTTCTTCACCCCAACCCCCTTCCAAGACAATAATATAAAAAATATCAGATATGTGCTATGGTGGTTAAAATAGGGTAATGTCAATGAGTGGCTAACTACTTTTTATTAGTAGGACAGGGAAGGCTCCTCTGATGGTGACATTTAAATTAAGATTTGAATGACACATCTAGGATACAGTATAAAGATTATATATATATATACACACACACACACACACACGCGCATATAGAAAATAAATTATATGGCAAGAGAAGATTCAGATCAGTTAAAAAGTTGTAATAATCTTAAAAAGTTACTGTAATAGTTTAAATGAGAGATAATAGCATTTTGGACTAAGGAAGTGGTAGTGAAAATGACTAGGAGACCATTTGTATGTGTTTTGGAGGTAAGAGCCAGCACTGCTGTTGGATTGGATGTGGGGTATGAGAGGATAGATGCTTGGCTAGAGCAGCTGGGTGGTGCCACATACTGAGGTAAGAGCCTGGGGAAGGGCAGGTTTAGGGTACAGTTACAAAGAATTCTGTTTTGGACATGTTAAGTTGGAGATACCTGCAAGACATCTAAATGGTGTCAAATAGGGATCAGATAAATGGGCTTCAAGTTCTGGAGAAAGGACTGAGGATAGAAATGTAGGAGTTATCCATATATCGAAGATATTCTAAGCCATGGGGCGAAATAAAATTTCCCAGGAAGAGAAGGCAGTCTGGAAGAGAAAGGGGTTACTTAGAATCAATTGGAGTACTCTAACCTGAGGCTGACTGGAGGAGCAGGAGTTAGCTGGGAAGATATGGTACCGAAGGACGGTGTTGGGAGTTTGAGTCAGATTCTGTCCTCTGGAAATAGAGTTCCTTTCTTTTCCACATTAACATTCCTTCAGATATTTAAGGGTAAATATTGTTGTCTCCTCTTCTATCCTCCTCTTCATTTGCACTGCCACCACCATGATTCAAATACTTGCAGTGGCTCACTATTGTGGGACCGATGCATTAGCATCCTAAGTAGGCCCCATACCACTGGCCACTCCTCCCTTCGTCATGACTTGTCATCAACTCAATCTTCATGAAGGTTTTCACGCCCTTGGTAATTCCTGCTACCTTTGGGAATACCTGTAGGCGTCTCATCCAGGCAGAGTTCTTTACATACCTGCCTCCATCCCATCCTTTTAGCTCTAACTTCTTTCATTTCCTTTCTCCAACCAGTGTTTGTCATTCCTTAGACATGTTCTGTAGTTTCCTACCTTTGCTTTTGTTAATACTGTGACTGCACTTGTTCGTATTCTACCCACTGTCCTAGTTCTGTTTCAGTTGCCATGAAGCCTTGTCGGACCTTTCTAATCCAAAGGGACCTACCTGTTCCATTCATGTACTTTTATTCTCCCCGCCCCTCCTTGCATACTCATAGGGCAGGGATCACACGTAAACTGGAGTCTATTTTAAAATGTGTATGTCTTCATTGATCTTTGAGTTTGATTCCATAGTCATTAACTGAAGATTATGGATTGTTGAAAATTGGTTGACAATTTATTTGAAAGTATGTTCGATTTAAAAAAAACAATACCTAAGGTTTTATTTAGATCCCAAACTTGAAAGCTTAAAAAAAAAGGCTTGTCATTCTCAGATATAGTAGATCTACGTAAGTGTCATAGAATCTTTATTTTGAAATTGTTTTACTTGTGAGCTGGTAACTTATACTGACTTAATTTTTTTTCTTCCACTTAGCATGGAGGATGAAAAGGAAGATAGTAAGGTTATACCTACAGAATGTGCCATCAAGGTATTTAAAACAACCCTTAATGAGTTTAAGAATCGTGACAAATATATTAAAGATGCTTTCAGGTTTAAAGATCGCTTCAGTAAACTAAATCCGCGTAAGATCATCCGAATGTGGGCAGAAAAAGAAATGCACAATCTCACAAGGTAAAGAAAATCATTGTGCTAGGAGTAACCTTTTTGTGTCAGGCAAAAAAATCCATGCTTGCTTTTAAAGTTGTAGAAAATGGAAGGCCTTGAAATTGTAGTGTTTAATGAAGCTTTCTATAAGAAACATTTCCATGCTTATAAGTATGAATTCATATTTTTAGGCTTAATAAGCTATTTTCTTTTTTATTTCCTCAGTAAAGTTGGAGGGAAATGAAGTATTTTCTGCCTAAGACATTTTGTTATATATCTAAGTGCTGTATTTTTTCAGCTTCCAATTAGGCTTCTTAAATAATGATTTCCCTTTTTGTTTCAGAAAATGTTTACTACATCTGATGTTTGTTTATTTGGTGGGGTGGAGTCTTACCAGTCAAATTGTATTTTGCTT
This sequence comes from Hipposideros armiger, assembly GCF_001890085.2. Lineage (NCBI taxonomy): Eukaryota > Metazoa > Chordata > Mammalia > Chiroptera > Hipposideridae > Hipposideros > Hipposideros armiger. The sequence goes on from NW_017731559.1 coordinate 2,806,847, forward strand.
TAATTTATTAGACTTGTTCCTCAATTCTCTAAGCAGAATTTGTCAAGGAATTTGTTTTATCAACCAAGTAATTTAGTAATCTTATTAATAAACCTTCCCATATATCTTAATCTATTAAAGGCTTAATTTTAGTTTCTTTTTTCTAAAGATGTTTGCTTTCCAATGTAATTACCCATATTTATTAGTTGCAAAATTCTTCTACTTAGTAGGACTTCTGAGTAAAATAATTTCCTAAGAGGCCTTGCTGCCTTTCAATCTCTTCTATACTATTCTTCAGCAGCCCCTGTAGTCTTCAATGTAAAGTTTAAAAGTCCTTTTGTGATGTGGAGCCTGTTTTTGTAGCCTCAGACCACACTCCCCTTCCTCTTACTCAGGATCCAGCTGTTTTGATTTCTATACATTCCCCAAATGGAATGTGCTCTTGAACGCCTCCATGCATTTCCAAATGCTGCTTCCAGCCTTAAACCAGCATTTCCACAGCTGTCTTAATCTGGCTAATTCCCATTCCCCCACTTCTTCTAATAAGCTTTACTTGACTTTGTGTGCCCCTATACCTCCTACCCCCACCCCTGCCAGAGCATGTCCCACACGGCACTGTAATCATCTCTGCACCTGTCTGTTTCCACCAGTCCATGGACTCCGTAAGGTCTATGTCTTACTGTCTTTGCATTCCTACGTCTCCAGGGTAGAACATAGTGACAGCTCATTGTTGTTGTTAGATAATTGTTGAACATTGTCTCCTTCTCATCTTTACATTCTTAATCCTTCCTTTCTGTATAGAATGCAAAGAGCTGGAATTCCTTGTCCAACAGTTGTGCTACTCAAGAAACACATTTTAGTTATGTCTTTTATTGGCCATGATCAAGTTCCAGCCCCTAAATTGAAAGAAGTAAAGCTCAGTAGTGAAGAAATGCAAGAGGCTTACTATCAGACTCTTCACGTAAGTTGTGCTTTTCAAAGCATTCACACACCAACTTTTAAAAATACTTTCTCTAAACTTTAAAAAATTTCCTAAAATAGTTCTATTTTACGGTGATATAACAAGGACAAACTGAAGTTTGCAAAGGAATGTTAACATTGAAGAGTTGTCTTTATATCGCTATGTGTGTCTCTTGAACCATTTTAGAAAAATAGACTTCTAGAGCAAATGAAGGCTCAATTGTTAGCACCAGTGACATAAAAGCATGAAGCTATTATTTACAAAATTCATTAAATAGGATTTGATGTTACTACATTTAGCAGATACAGTGTCTCATTGGTTTGCATGTCTTGAATGATTATAGCTTTAACAGCAAAGAAATTGCCTTGTTGGGAAATTCGAAGGAAACAGATTTGGACTCATAAGAAAGTGAAGGGGAAAACTAAAGATGGTAGGGAGTGGTTTCTCCATCTGAGCAGGTGTTAGGCAGGCATGTATCAGGAATCTTGAAGTTATTTCTGCTTCGGGACAGAACTGAATTCAGTCTGAGTTCCTTCTAGCTTAAGAAAAGGCTCCCAATGACATCTGTATTGTTTTAATTGAATAGAGGAGAAACATGCTTTTTGCATGGAGCTCGCATGTCTGCAGCAGTTAATGTGAATATGAAAGTGCTATCCAAATTAATTTTTCTAAGATATAGCTAGGGAGATAATCCAACTTTCTCTCAAAAAGGACAACATTCAAAGGAAAATCAAGTCTACTTTTTTGGCTTTTTTGGCGGTGGGGTGGCTGGGGAAGAGATGAAGTAGTGATGTACTTTTCCTATTTGAGTCTATTAAGGCTGGGAAACAAAGCAGTAAGGCTGATTTTCTATAACACTAGCAGTCACCATCAATAATGAATATATAATGTCACTTAATTTATTAAAATGTCTCTTTCCTACTGTGTCTGATGGGAAGTACTTTTTACCTTGGAATTGTATATACCACATAGAGGTCTCAGTGGGCCATTTGCCCTGTTATAAAGGGTCAACCAAGGTCTCCTGGTTAGTGACCATATGCATGGCCACTCTCTTACTCATGTGGACTCCAGGTCTATCCCTTCGCCTCCTGATCTCATTGCTGTCACATGGACAAGGAAATAGAGTGTCACACACTCATCCCCTCCATGTCTCACTGTTTCCCTACCCTACCCTAAAAAAGAAAAAAGCTTGGTTCTAGACCACAAAGAGAAAGTAGGGTTTTTAACCTAGTCTTGATTTTCCTGGATAGTATTGGTTGACATAGACATTTTAGTTGTATGGGTAAATTAGAATTGTTACTTCATTTACTAAATGTCTGCCTTGCCTCCACACAGTTGATGCAGCAGTTATATAATGAATGTATGCTTGTACATGCCGACCTCAGTGAATATAACATGCTGTGGCATGCTGGGAAGGTGAGGAGCGTGTTTTGTTAATGTTCAGATTAAATGACTTAATGTAAATTGCTAACAGTAAACGCTGTATGCTCTGTATTTAAATAGGTCTGGCTGATTGATGTCAGTCAGTCTGTAGAACCTACCCATCCTCATGGCCTGGAGTTCTTGTTCCGTGACTGTAGGAATGTTTCACAGGTAGGCATGTAAATTAATATGGCTTCTTTTCATGGGATTATAACAAATTTAAATATTTTGCTCACTCCTGAGTAAGATATTCCCAGAAATTAAAGGAAGGGTTTGGTTACTGGCTGCTTTCAAGACAAAGATACAAATCAATTTGTCAGGTTTTATTTTTAGTAAGAATTTGATTGCATATCATTGAATTAAATTTCCAGTAGAGTAAGTTTTTAATTTGGCTCCAAGTAGTTAAGCAGTCAAGTAGGTATTTAATACATGTGCAATGCTTAAAGAGATGCTGGCATGCAGTAAGCCTGCATACTTACTGTCATTATCACCATTAAAAGGAGAATAGTGTTCTTAGTGGTACAGTGTCTGATCACTGTTTCTGTGAGGCTGACTAAACAGATTAGAGAAGGTTAAGCTTAGTTATCACAGAGTTACTTCACATTTGTTTGCTGTTTTTAAATGAATTGTTAGCAACAAATTCAGATAGTAATGATCTTTCTGAATGTAGAATAACTTTATATTAGAAATAACTTATGCACTTGTTAGAAAATTGTAATTCATGGGATTTAGTGAATGATTTGAGTCTACACATTCAAAGCAATGCCAAACAATTTTATAAGCCACTCATTTTTATAGCTATAGAAGGTGCAAACTTAATCCAGCTGTAGATTGTGACAAACTTAATCCAAAAGACGGTACAAATGTATAAGAAAGGACAAAAAACAAGTAGAACCTGAGCATAGTTAAACTTGAAGTGGGAAAATTGGTGGTTCAAAACTTACAGAAGGAATTCAGTGGTGTCTTACTAGTATACTATTCCCTGTTTCTAGTTTCTAAGAGAACCTTGCTAATATCTTTTATTGCCTTTCTTATATTTCTTCACTAGTTTTTCCAGAAAGGAGGAGTAAAGGAAGTTCTTAATGAACGAGAACTCTTCAATGCTGTTTCAGGTTTAAACATCTCAGCAGATAATGAAGCGGATTTCTTAGCTGAGGTAAGTTTAGCTATTTTTCACCTCCCTGGTAATGGAGTAATGGGATAGAGTAGATAACTGAAAACGAGAACTAATTTATTCTCTCTTCCCCTCAAAAAACAAAATTAATTTGAGATTTTTCTGGAGATATTTTTGGTCCTTTCCAGGTTTAAACCCTAGGATAGATGTACAGAAAATCTCTTCTTCAAGGAGTTCAGTTTGGTTGAGGTGAACAAATACATTTCCAGTATATGTATTTTCCCTGTTTTATGAAGGAGGAAGTTAACTGGTAAACACTCTGAGTGATACAAAAAAGCAGTAATACATGGTCCTTGCTTTTAACTGAAAATAGGAAGTTAGCAGTTACCCAGTCATTATAATATGGATCTATGGAACCATTAAATAAATACATAAATAAATAAGTCTCCCTCCAGAGATGTTCTCTTAAAATTGAACAAAAATAAAAAGTGAAACAGCAGCTAATTATTTTCCATAATTTACCAAAGCAGAGAATGATTATAGAGTATGTTCCAGAACTCCTCAGTGCTACTTGAATTTGGCCAAGTTGTGCCAGAGCCTAAGGCCGGAGAAGTACCAGAAAGATGGTAAATCCAGCCTCTAGCTCAGTACAGTTACTCAGTAAGTAGGTGTTACTGTTGTTAAATGAACAATGGTATTCCTTTTTTCTATTCCCTGACAACTTTAGAGAGTATGTAGTAAGACATATCTTGATTCCAATTGCAAGCTTGATAAAGATACTAAATATTGACCCTAGAAATATATTCAAGTAAAAAATACACATGTATCATGCTGTAATATATGTATGTGACACACTGTAATATTTATCATATATTGTAATTCTACTTCAAGGCCAGCATCATTAGGAATGACCTTGTTTTAAGAGAGTAAAAATACTAGCTCAATCTCAAGTATGGTTTCTGTAAAGTAGCATTTTGACAAGTGGATGCAATGTATTAATTTTGTAGATAGAAGCTTTGGAGAAAATGAATGAAGATCACATTCAGAAGAATGGAAGGAAAGCTGCTTCATTTTTCAAAATTGATGGAGGTCTGCCAGTCCTACATGATAAATAGCACCAGTAGCCACTGCTTTCAGTGTTAACACAGCGGTGATTATCGGCTGCCAGTGGCAAATGAAATTATGGGTGACTTGAAATACCAAAACATGAGTGTACAATGGTGCTTCTGTGCTTTCCCCCCCGCTTGTAACCCATATGCCAGATGTGTGGAATTTTTAGCTCGGCATTGAAAGAATAAAATGTCACTACCTCTCATCTGATGAACAAGATAATATAATTCTTTAATAGCTACAGGTTGTGTAGCTGAAATAGGCCTGATTTTACAGGATTCATAGTATAACATGTTTTAATGAGAATTTTTAAAACTTAGATAACATTTCCAAATATGAGAGAAAAGGACAAATGTGTTTACAAGGGAGGCCTTTATTACATCATACTTGTTTTTATCACCTCCCTGTTTTCTGTTTCATCTTTCCTCGAATATTTTATTAGTCTGAAATTAGCCCTTCTCAATTCTTTTTGTAGATTGTGACCTTGATTCCAAAGGAAAATTTCTTCTTTTACTAGATGTTATAAATGGAAATTGGGTTTCAGAATGACTGATGGAAATAGACAAGCAAAATCCTTTTTATTGGTACATTATGAATATGAAAATTATTTTCCCTACTCATACCCATGGAAAGGCATCATAGGTTTCTGAGAGAGAGAAATATACAAGAACTTCTTGACCATCCAAAATTTTTAAATTTAACTTTTGGCATTTGAACGTTTAGGTGAAATGGATAGGCTATAACTCATGGTGCAGCTGTTTTGCATTTATAATGAAAATGTAAATTATCTGGAAAGGCAAAATATAAGATTTAACCATGTTTGACATATTTTAATGAAATCAGTGAAACAGTTTATATTTCACTTATTGATTGATTTTGAGAGAAATATAGCAAGCTAACTAGAAATATTAAATAATCAAAGGATGAAAACTAGGTTTAAAACAACTTGGATATGAATGAAATTAACCAACTAATTTGAACTATCTGGCCTCACTTTTAATAATTTTTAGTACTGACTGGATGCCATTTGTTAAATAAAGCAAGCACTATGCTAGAAAAGTACATTGTCTTTGTTAGGATTGAAGTTCATTAGCTACAATGTAATCATTCCTCCTGTTACTGATGTCAGATTGGAATCACTAGAGACCAATCTGGTAATAGAAAGTAAAAATCTAAATAGTATGTTCACTTGAAAACTTCTCCTTTAATATTATTTAAAAATGCCAAATAATGTTCTTTCTAGAAAAATATTTATTTTTGTTTCTGTTGTACAGCTTTTAACTGCATTTCAGAGAAGTGTAATTTGGGGTAGATACTTATTACATTTCTGAAATGTTTACTACTCTGAAACAAAGATTTAAATGGTGATGATTGACTTCACAGAAATTTCAGAGAAATTAACTATTAACCAAAAAACCATTAGCCATTTAAAAGTTTTTTGTTTTGTTTTCTGACATACTCTGTTTGACTAAGCAGCAAACCACTGCTGTGTGGCGTTCTTGGAGTATGCTGTGAACATAGTTTTTAAGAAATTAAAAATGAAGAGATCATTTTAGAATTGGTTCTTTGTGTGGTTTCTTCCTGTTCCTTATATTAACTTATGTCCTGGCACCAGGTTACCCCTTCTGCATAAAATTAAGCAGTTTTGTTTTCACCTAATGTCTCATATTTAGATTTCACTTTTTTTTTTTTTAAAGATTTTTTTTATTGGGGAATTGGGGAATGGGAACAGCGGTGGGGAATTGGGGGAAGGGGAACAGACAAGTTGCTGTCCTTTTGTTCTTCAGTCTAGTTGTGGAGGACGTTTCACTGGCCCAAGTTGGCACCATCATTGCGCTCTTCCTGGGCGAGACAGATCAGTCGCTGGCTTCTGGACGCTCACCGCGGCTGCTGGCTGCTCACGCTGGCTGCTGGCTACATACGGTAGCCCATGGCAACCCACTGCCACAGGGGCTGCAGCCTAAGCTGTCGCCAGCGACTCACAGCAGCCCAGCTCCAGGTTGAGCTGTTGTTCAGCAGCTTAGCTGTGGAGGGGAGTGTCGCCCTCATATGTGGGATCCGAACCAGGGCCCTCTGGCGTCCCAAGTCAGTTCAGTTCTTAACCATCGCGCCACTCGGCCGGCCCTAGATTTCACTTTTAGATGACTTACTTCACATTACAAATGAGTTTATCCTTTCCTATAGATCAGAGAGTAAATTTTCTACATAATGGAAAAAGGAACTGGAAAACGGTTTGCTAGACAAAGAATCAAATACAAATGGAAAAAATCCCATGAAATATGGAAATAAGGATATTGTGCCTCACTTCAATGAAAGTGGATAATAAAATAAGTTATTAAAATAAGGATGACTGTTGGGAATTTTTATCTCAACAAGATAAGTCAGTTTTTCTGTTTACTAAACTAAAACGTGCATGCTCATTTGAATTTAAATATTAAAGAAATTCAGAAATGCTCAATAAAAATCCCTTGTATTCTAAAATCCACTGTTTATAGTGTGACATACATCCCTGCCAATTTTTTCCCTCTTAAAAAAAAATCTTTGGAAAACAAGAACAAAGTGAGGCAGCTGATGGTGAAATGCTGATCATGGTATACCTTGTCCCCACAAAGATGAAGGAGATGGCGGCCCTAAGATTTTTTGCTGTTCATTAGGCTCAGGGCATCAAAAGAGATTTTTGTCTGTACGTTTTGAAATTCTGCAGTTTTCCAGCACTTTAGAAACTGGGTGGGAAAAGCACATCTGATTATATTTTCAAACTTCAATACTTATATTTTTGAAGATACATATTTTTCTATTTGAGTTTTAAAAGGATTCCATAAAATCAAAGAATGATTTGTTTTCAGTTTATTTTATACTTAGAGACATTAGTTTATTCATTTGAAAGCCTCTTGCTTTTATTCTTTGATTTCCTATTTGTTTCCCAGTTTAAAAATATTAAAAGGTTACCTTTGGGAAAGCATTACTCTTGCTGTCCCTAGGCTTTCCAGCATTCTCCGAAACATAGCTAGCTTTTTGAGGAGTTAAGATCAACTGTAGTAGAAAGATAACGTAGCAGATGGAGGGGAAGGTGGGATATTTGTCACAGAATAAGTGAGCTACTACTTATAGTTCTAAAATTTTTTTTTTTGTAATCTCTCTAATGCCTTTTGGGACAGAAGGAACACATAATCAGAACGTTTGACACAAAGTCATAAGAACATTATCATGGTAAAGCATCAAATGAGCCAAGATTTATGAAAAATGGAAAATGTCCAAAAGGGTTTGAAAAGTTAAATGTGAAGCAAGAAACATAAGTCCATTGTTTAAAGTGTTAGTATATTGTTATTAAGTAACAAAAGCAGAACTATTTATCTCCTAGTTCATCTTTTTGAAGTTGTATCATATTTAGAAAATAGTAAAACATTGAACAGAGAAATTGAAGACTGTTCCACAAAATGTGTCCCCCCAAATTCATATGTTGAAACTTAATATGATGACTGTATTTAGAAATAGGGTCTATAAGGAGGTAATAAACGTTGAAATCAAAAGGGTGGGATCTTAATCCAAAAGGACTGGTGTCCTTACGAGAAAAGGAAGAGAAACCAGAGATCTCTCCATGCAAGCACAAAGGCAAGGCCATGGAGGACATACAAGGCTGCCGTCTGCACCCCAACGAGAGAGGCCTCACCAGACACCAACCCTGCTGGCACTGCGATCATGGACTTTTATCCTTCAGAGCTGTGTGACAATTTCTGTTTTTTAAGCCACCCAGTCTGTGGTACTCTGTTATGGCAATCCAAATAGACTAATACAAAGTCCAAGGTAGATACAAAGTTTTTTGGTGGGTGGGTGTTGGGGAGGGCATCCTATTGCTTCAACTGATTCTTAAAATTCTTAAAATTTTGCTTAGATGAAAAATAGCCAAGTTATTTGGGAAATTTTCAGATGAGATTGTATTGGAGCAATAGATAACTAATGTAATTGGTAAAAAGTCCTGAATCAATTCAAAACATTTACCTTTCATGGTCATTTTGACTTTGGGGAAGAGCCAAAAGTCACCTGGTGCCAGATCTGGTGAATAAGGTGGATGAGGACACGCTGTAATGTTTTTGACAAAAATTGCCATACCAGAAGTGATGTATGACACAGAGCCTTTCCATTGTGATCAGAAAATATGGTACAGTCGAGTGCCATCCAACAGGAAGGCAGGGATCTTCAATACAGGAAGTGGCACATTGAACCTCAGTAACAGTGTGTGACACGTTTCAACTTGTTCTGCGCAGTCGGTTGTGAACTCTGGTTGAAAGGTGTGTGTTTTAAAGTGTGCCATAATTCATCCTCCATCATGACAACGCTCTGTGTCACACATCGCTTCTGGTATACGGCAATTTCTGTCAAATAAAAACAGTGTGCCCTCATCCACCTTATTCACCGAAACTGGCACTGTGTGACTTCTGGCTCTTCCCCAAAGTCAAAATGACCATGAAAGGTAAATGTTTTGAATTGATTCAGGATATTGAGGCAGCCATGACAGCTCAACTAAAGACACTTATAAAAGAGGGCTTCCAGAACTGCTTCAGAAAGTGGCAAGAATGATGGAATAAGTGTTTGAAGTGAGGGGGAAGTATTTTGAGGGGAATTAATGGCAATGTCTTTTACTGTAATAAGTTTTTATTTAAACATTTACCATATTGTTTGATCACACCTCATATATATTCCAATAACTCCTAATTTCTATCTTGTCACTTATCTGGTGAGCTTCAGATCTATAAATCTGGATGTCATTCTCCTTGGATTCATAAGTCCAAAATGCAATTCTTGATCTTCCTCACTTCCTTGCCAAACTTCTCAAGTCTATCTTGGAGAATGGTGCCAAAATCCATCCGATTGTTGAGAATGGACACCTAGGATCATCCCTGATCACTCCCTTCCGTCTCTGTTCTATCCACTGAATGAGGAGTTTCCCCCATCCCCTCAAATATCAAAGCCATTCAAAAAACGCTTTCTGACCCGCAATCTAAACTAGGTTTCCCTGTTACATACAGCATCCAGGTGCTGACCACAGCACTCATCTCCCTTAGGAAACCCTTTCAAGAGCAAGGATGAGCCTTCTCTAGACCAGGGTAGCCCTGTTCCACGAGGGCAACCGGCCCCGCGCAAACCTCCCAGGACGGTTTGAAGCCAGGACCAGCAAAAGCTAGGGAAAGCGCGGCTGGAACTGGCGGCGCCGCCGCCCTTTTCCCCGTAGCACACTGCCCCTGGGTAGGCCTCCTTAGGACCCAGCCCTCAGGAAAAGGGGAGGAGCCTCTCGCGCCGATGGGCCCCACCGCGGCCATTGCTTGTTTAAGCGCGGAGAGCCGCAGGTCACGTGACGGAGGGCGTGGGGGCGTGGCACCAGGAAGCGGCTTCCGCGCCCCTTGGATAGCTGCCGCCGCCGCTAGTCCCGAGACCCCGCACAGGGAGCTGCTCGTCCGGCTTCACGCTGGCTGCCGCCCCCGGACCCCCCGCCGCCAGCGCGGCGCCCGCCATGGGCGAGGAGGACTACTACCTGGAGCTGTGCGAGCGGCCCGTTCACTTCGAGAAGGCGAATCCCGTCAACTGTGTCTTCTTCGATGAGGCCAACAAGCAGGTCGGGCCAGCCCGCACCCTCCTCTTCCGCGCGGCCGGGTGCTCCCAGCCCGCCGCTCTCGGCGCCCCCGGGGTCGCCCCGCGCGCCTAGGCCAGGTGTCGGGGGACCGGGCCTGGGGCCTCTCCCCGCGTCCCGGCGCAGGACCGGCGCCAGTGCCTTCCTGTTGGGTGGGCCGAGGGACCAGGCTTCGCTGCGGCCAGGGCTTTCTTCAAAGTGACAGCTGGGTGGACACCGAGCTGGCGCCATCGACCCAGTGCCCTTGGGCCGGTGTGGTTATCTTTTAGCACCTCAGTCTTTTCTCGGCGCCTTTTGTTGCATTTAGACATTGAGATTTCCATTATTCTCGGAATTTTGGAAAGGGGGGACACAGCGTGGGGAGTAGCAGGAGTGCATAAGCGGCGCCTTTGCCAAACCGATTAAAGCTTGGAGCCACGGGGTTCCCCCCGCCCCGTTCTTGCACAGTGGGCAGCACTTGGAATGGTAGCCTTTTTAGTTTCTACTCTGGTTTCTTAAAATTCATGGGAACATCAAGCATTTGCAGACTGATAGGTGCCATGTTGGTTTAGTTGAACCAAGGGTGAGGTGTAGCAGAAATATTCACTTGTAGGTTGGTGTATGTGCCCAGTGTTTCAAAGTTCAGACCGTTAACATTGCTACTTTTCCTTCTCAGGTTTTCGCTGTTCGATCTGGAGGGGCTACGGGGGTGGTTGTTAAAGGCCCAGATGACAGGAATCCCATCTCGTTTAGGTAAGTGTCAACATTTTCAGAATAATTTCAGCATGTAAACAAAATTATGTTTCTGTTTCTCCTTCATAGGGTAGTTTTAAAATTTTGTTCTTTGCCTCTCCTAAGGTCTGAAGTGTGTGTGTGCGCGCGTAAGTACAACGTACATCCCCATCTGCAGACACCTGCTCTGCAGTCTTGGTGGCACAAACTAGTACTTCCTGTCAGTGAAATGTAGAAGTAGTTTCCTGTTGATTTGGGAACCAAGTACTCTGAAGTAGGGCACCTATTTCCTGATACTTGAAATTAGCAAGTCAGGACATTATTGACTTCCCATTTCCGGTTTTTTGACCCAGGAAGACCTTCATTTCCTCATTTGGCCCAGGTCTTTCCGGGATGTTTGGAAGGTGGAGGAGATTCCTGGGTCAGTGTTTCCCATGTGTTAATGTATATTAAGAAAATCCCAATGCAGGTTGAACCGGTGTAATTATGAATAGCATCCTCTTTCACTTTCAGATGTATCTCAATTTGGGTAATAAATTATCTGGCCATCTTAACTCCTGTAATTATAGACGGAGAAAGTACAATGTAGGCCCTCAATTCAGTGGTGACTAAAAACATGTTTACAGTGGCCTTTGTTGATAGGAAACAGTTTTTGAAGTAGAAAATAAATCGCACATCATTTGTTTGTCAAACACTGATTGCAGCACCAGTACTGGGCACCAGGCACGTGAAGGCCTTGCATTAGCCTGGCATCCTTTTGGAGAATTCATAACTTTAGTGTGGGAGACACATACTATTTACTTTGACTAGTGCTATACCCAGAACGCAGGCACACAGAAGAGATGTGACATTTCTCTTGGGATAAGAGGGGGAAGGCCTCAGAAAGGAGGGAGTCTTTGAGCAAAACTGGAGGAGCTGAATGGGATGATTCTAGGTAGAGAGGAGAGGAGGCCTTGCAGTTGGAGAGAACACCCAGCGCAAAGGTGAGCAAGCGTGATGTTTGGGGAACTCCAGGTCTGTGTCACTGAAGATTAGGTGTCCATGCTGGGAGCAGGTGCTACTGATGCTGTGGCCACTGGCAGGGCCTGGCTTGAACCCTATACATTTTGCTATGGAATTAGGGCTCTGTCTTGTTACTGTAAATTTCTGAGGTGGGGTGTGGCATGAGCATATCAGCATTTGAAAGATGCTTTTCCCAGCCTTGAGGCTGGATTAGTTGGGAGCATATCAGAGTCAGGGCAATAGTCTGAGCCAGGGGTGGTGAAGACCAGACGGAAGGCAGGGTAACCTGATAGCGCATCTGGTAGGATTCGGTGGTCAAAATGAGAGTGAGTCCGTGATGGTCCCGATTTGGGCGCTCAGTAGGGTTTGAGGGGGAATATTCTGAATTTATTCTTTTTAAAAAAACATTTATTTTTAATGGCTTTACTGTGGTGTAATTATTAAATGTACGTAATTAATGTGTAATTGATAAGTTTTGACCTATGTGCACATCCATGAAATTATCACCACAATCAAGCTATGAACATCCCATACCCCTAAAGTTTCCTCACGACCCTCTGTAATCCATCCCTTGACTTCCTTTGAGGTGGTTGTGAGACTCTAAGGTGGGGCTGTCCTAAACCTGTGGGGTAGTGAATGGGAAGGAGGACACTTCTCTTTCAAAGGCTTTGCTGTGAGAACGATGGAGAAAGAAGGCAGCTGTTTGTGGAGGTTACAGTGTGGGTACAGGCATACCTTGGAGATAATGGCAGGTTTGGTTTCAGACCACTTCAATAAAGGGAGTTATCAGAATAGAGTGAGTCGTAATCTTTTTACTGGTGTGTATGAGGGGGTGTCTTGCCTTTAATTTGTAAAAAAATGCAACATCTGTGAAGCTCATTAAAGCAAAGCACAATAAAAAGAAATATGCCCGTATCTATTGGGTTGTCGGAGAAGTCGTGACGCATTTTTGCAACGAAAAACAGAGAAAAAAATATGTCATGACTTTTCCGACAACCCAATACTTATCTATGTCTGAAATAATTATCGGGAAAAGTGCAGGTGATCTCAATTCTTTCATCACTTGTTATCTGCAATACTGTAAATTTCTCAAGCAATTTACGATGTACAATTTTGGATATTGTTTCTTAAAAAGAGGTTCTGCGAATAGCTTCAGAAACATAGGTTTAATTTAAACCAAGATTTGCTGCTTTGTGAATACTTAAGCTTGTCTTTTTTCTTCTCACAAAATGATAGAAGGTAGAATTCAGTGATTAAGTTTAACTCTTAACATACTCTTTCTTCTTAAAGAATGGAAGACAAAGGAGAAGTGAAGTGCATTAAGTTTTCCTTAGAAAATAAGATACTAGCTGTTCAGAGGACCTCAAAGACTGTGGTAAGACTTATCTTTAAATACAGTGTAAAGAAAGGACATTAGAAGTACATTTGGAAGAGAATGAATTGCAAAATTCCAGTGTTAAAGGAGCTGTTTGTTATTTTAATGTCATGCAAGCTATAGTTATGTTGCATTGTATTTGAGCCCATGGAATTCTTGAAGAAAGACATTTGAATGGATATATACTTATGACCTTTGTTTGACATTCTTGACTTAAAAAAAAACAACAACAAATTTTGAACCTCAGGCATCTTTTGTATTGATTAATAGCTAGTGCTAGAGATTGCATGAGGTATATTTTTGGGTACTTTGTGAATTAGACTTATCCCAGAATAACTCCCTTTATTCACTTCTCTCATCTTTGAATGCTTCATCTAATAGGAACAGATAGTCAAAGTTGGAGCAGCTTGTTGGCATTCTAGCCTTTATAAATATTCACCATTGCCATTTGTAAAGTAGAGAAAAAGCTGTTAAGAGGTAAAATCCTGTTTTCTTCCGTTACTATTAATTGCTATAATTTTTTGAAAACCTCTTGTAAAATGTAGAGCAACACATTTCTCTGAAATCAACCATTTGAGGAATGAATTTTCAGAATCAGTTTCTAAACCCTAACAGAATATTTGGATTAACTCTGTTTTAAAAATTGAATTGTCAACCTGCTGCTTAGTAAGGAGGCAGATTGTCCACATTGGTCTTTTTTATTGTTCTTGTCTGGGTTTTTGTCAGGTTTTTTCTGCTCACTTTTAGAATTTGTGTGTCTTTTGTCTTGTTGTATATCAAAGTATTGACAGTATGCTGCCCGATCCAAATTTCTCCTTTGTGTTGTTTTTTTTTTCTTTCAGGATTTTTCTAATTTTACCCCGGATAGTTCTCAGCTGGAATACACGCAAGAGTGCAAGGTATGGGCCCGGATCTTTTCCCAGCTGGTCGGCATTTAACTGGGTGGGTTACATTGTGGAGATGCAAGGCAGCGTGGTAATTGAGAGCACAGACTTGGAGGCATACTGTGCCTTATGCTGAGGTCTGCTGCATATTGGCTTTGGGACTTCGGACAGTTTTTAAAAAGTTTCTTCATCTATAAGATGGAGTTGGGAGGATTAAATGGATGACAGATGTAACACACCTAGTAGTCTCAGTACTTGGTGGCTGTTGTCTTCCTGTCACCCCTGCACGTCTCCTCATGGCTAGCACATCTGGGTCAGACCCTGTATTCCTTTCATAGTCGCCTCTTTGGAGGTTTGTGGAAGAGGAAGTTTTTTCCTCTTTTCTGGTGATGTTTCCTTTCCTTGATTTGTCCTTGTGTCGTTTTTCCCTGGGGGTAGATTCTAATCCATATTCATTAGATTTGCTGGGTATAATAAACTAGGCTAAAGAGGGCTCAGCTGCAAGGGACAATGTGGCACCCCAGAAATGAGCAGAATCTGGTAGTGGATGAGGGATGGCTCTGGCATCTTTGTAATGGTTTTGCTAAATGGAGTTCAGGGTGGGCTCTGCACCAAGGAAAGGCACATCCGCCAAATAACTGAATTTTTCGCAGACCTCCAGTTCCCCTGTATGCCCAGAGGCTGTTCTCATAGACCTGTCCTCAGGCTTGGGGCACAGGTGTTCACCAATGAGTCAGGCGTGTAGGTTCAGGGCCACCAACCCCATTTTGGTAAACACTCGCTGAGAACCGTTAGGCCTTTTCACTTGTATAACACTAGTTTTTATGATGTCTTTAACTAAGAATATCGGCTGTCCTTTGGTTCCTAAAGGTAGAAATTGATATTTGTGAGTTCTGGTTGGTTTCCTTTCTGCAACACTCAGGCTTTTCCTTCTGTTCTGTTGACGAAGAGGAATTAAGAATCAGAACCTTCAGTGAGGTGTTACAGGTAAAAATCCAGGAACACTGGATTTCAAAAAAAAGTTTGATTCTAAGGAACTTTTATTAAAGAGTAATACAGACTATTGTAAGCTTTTGAAGATATATATATACATATATATATACACACTTATATATGTATATATATGTATATATATATGTTTTTCTTATTAATTCAAAAAAATATTTCTATAATTTTTTTCAGACCAAGAATGCCAATATACTAGGATTCTGCTGGACCAGTTCTACTGAAATTGTCTTCATTACAGATCAAGGAATTGAATTTTACCAGGTATTGTATTTACCGCTTACTCACTTATGTTTGCTGGAAAAAGGTTTGTAATAGCAGTTTGGCAGCTTTGTGAATTTAGCACTAAGTGGATATTTCGAGATTCTAGAGCTTTTGTCTCTTGCTTGGGTTTTGATTCTTTGTTCTATTTATAAGTAATGCATATAGTATTTTATAAAATGTTCAAACATTACCAAGATATATGAAAAGTAAAAGTCTACCATAATCCCTAGGAATAACTATTATGAACAGTTTGGTGCATTTTCCTCCATTTTTTTCTACACACACACACACACACACACACACACACACACACACACACACAAGCACACAAGCATTATTATTTTTTACAAAAATGGGAGTAGTGTATATAAACTTATGTGGCTGGCTTTTTTTTTTTTTTGCCTAGCAGTATGTGTTGGACTTCTTTCCACATTTTATTCTGAGTCGTATTCTATTATATGGCTATACTCATTTATTTAACCAGTTCCTTGTTGATGAACATCTGGCTTGTTTTCAGTTTTTTTGTGATTACAAACAATTCTGCAGTGAACATGTTTGTCAACATTTCTTTATATTCTTGAGTGATGCAGTTCTTAGAAGGGAGACTACATTATAGGTATAAACATCTAAAAAGCTGAACCACATATTGCTAAATTTCTTCCAGAGCTTTGCACTTTCACTAGCAATGTACAAATCTCCATTTTCTACATCTTTGCCAGAACTGGATATTATGTCGGTAGACATTTGCCAATCTAAAAGGGGAAAAGACATTTTAATTTACACTTTTCATTACTAGGGAGGTGTGTATGTTTTCATTTGTGTATTGTCTATTTGTATTTCCTTTTTTGTGAACTGCCTCTTCATCTTAAAAATTATTGTGGTAAAAAAACATATAACATAAAATTTACCATCTTAACCATTTTTAAGTGTGTAGTTCAGTAGTGTTAAGTGTATTCACATTGTGAAACATCTCCAGAACTTTTTCGTCTTGCAAAACTGAAACTCTCTACCACTTAAATAATTCCCTTTTCCCGCATCTCCCAGCCCCTGGTAACCACCATTTTATTTATTATGAATTTACCTACTCTAAGTACCTCACATAAGTGGAATCATACAGTATTTGTCCTTTGTGACTGGCTTATTTCACTTAGCACAAGTTCTCAAGCTTTGTGTTGTATATAGTATGTGGGAGAATTCCCTTCCTTTTTAAAAATTGAATAATAATTCCATTTTGTGTGTACACCACATTTTATTTATCCATTCATGCATTGAGGGACACTTGGGTTGCTTCCACTTTTTGGCTATTGTGAATAATGCTGACAAGAACCTGAGTGTGTAAGTAAATATTTGAGACCCTGCTTTCAGTTCTTGGATATACCCAGAAATAGGATTGCTGGATCTTATGGTAATTCTATTTTTAGGTGTTTTTTTTTTTTTCTTTAGGAAATGCCATACTGTTTTTCATAGTAATTATGACATTTTACATTCCCACCAATAGTGCACAAGGGTTCCAATTTCTTCAATGCTAGTTGTTTTCTGTTTTATTGATAATAGCCATCCTGCTGGGTATGAGATGATATCTCATTGTGGTTTTGATTTGCATTTCTCTGATGATTAGTGATACAGAAAATCTTTTCATGGCTTCTTGGCCATTCGTACATATCCTGGAGAAATGTCTAATAAGTCCTTGGCCCATTTTTTAATTGGGTTATTTTATTTCTGTTTTTGAGTTGTTGGGAGTTCTTTACTTATTCTGGATATTAACCCTTTATCAGATGATTGGCAAATATTTTCTCCCATTCCATAGGTTGCCTTTTCACTCTGTTGATTGTTTACTTTGATGCATCTGCCTCTTGATCTTTTAATATATTCCAACTGCCTGACCTATTAAGGATACTTCTGAGCTCTCTAAGTGGATCTATTCTATTCTAGAAGGTGTTAACTTGTTGACCTATGAAAGCAGTATAATTTAGAATGTATGGATGGAGAAAGTACACCTGTGTATGCAAACATGAGATGTTAACGCCATAGTGCTTTGCTGTAGGGCTGTCATCAAATCCTTTGTAGTGACCAGCAGAAAGAAAACAAACTTGACACAAATCCCATACACACAGAAATAGAATTTTGTATATATGATAGCTTTACAGAAGGGTTCCCTGGGGCAATCATTTAAAAGTGTAAAAGTGTATCTTTCTGTTCTCTGTAGTGGAAAACTATGCATTCAGATCACCTAGATGGTCTTCAGAACTTCAAGAAATGTTAGAAAAAAACCAAAAAAACCCCACCTCCCCTGAACAAACAAAAAAGAAATGTTAGAAAGGGGACCCTTGCGCATCCTTATTTTATTATACCTGAATTATCAAGAAACTTATGCCTCCCGACCCTGAATTCCACATCAGTTCTTCATTTTAGTGTTCTATGAGCATTAATGTCTTGCGGGCTCTATACAGTGTTCCTTAATGTATCATAACATCATTTAAAGTATGTTTAAAATGTGCCTTGATTATAAAATACTAGATTTGCATGCAGAGGCTCATGAACACACCTGTTAGAAAAGGGAGTGACTCCCAGACTCAGTGGGAACTGGAGTTAAGATGGAGACCAGGCGGAAGGTAGATGGCGCAGGCTGGGCAGTCGCTGATATAATGCCTGGGGCTCTAGGCGCATGGGTTTGTTTGGACCATTTTCTCAATGAGTGAGAATTTTGCTGCTTTTTGCTTATTTGTGGGTGGTGCCTGAGAATGTGGAGGTTGAGACCCGGGCCTTACAGAAAAATGGCGTGCCAAGCCCATCACTTCATAAATGGTGAGGCAGTTTCTCTCACCTCTCTGAGCCTTATTTCCTCTTCTGTCGAATATTAATGATGTCCACTTCTCAGGGATGTGACGAGGGTAAATGAGCTAAGGTTTGTAAAACACCAAGCACCAGGATTGATGACTGGTAGCTGTAATAAATAAAAAAGAATTTCAATTCAACTTACTGAGCTCTTTCTGCTTTTTATTATTTTCTTAATTTACTGTGTCAGTCTTCTGACATTTTGCTGTTCTTTAAATGAAGACTGTGTTTCTTGACCTTTGCTTCAGGTATTACCAGAAAAACGAAATCTGAAACTCCTAAAGAGCCAGAATATCAATGTGAATTGGTACATGTACTGTCCTGAAAGTGCCGTGATTCTGCTGTCTACCACAGTCCTTGGAAACGTGCTGCAGCCCTTTTATTTTAGGGTATGAGTAAGCACCCCTTTAAAAAAAATTCCTCCTCCCCCACTCACTCCCACGCTCCTACCCTGTTCCTTTAACATCCTAATGTGCCAAGTGCTTCTATGGGGCAAGTTCCTCTAATAATAACTTCACTGCTTCTGACCACTAGAGGGCACACTATACCATTCCATCAACTCCAAGAATGATTCATTCTGGGAAGACTGTGAGTAAAGGAAGGACATGGTGTGACACTGGAAAGGATAGAAAAACATAGTGTGTGTATGTCCTTGATGATTTTACGTAGGGAATGCTAAAATGTCAAAGGGGTTTAACAAACTTGCCCTAAGACTTTTTTTTTCCCCCAACAGGCTGGCACTATGTCAAAGCTGCCCAAGTTTGAGATTGAATTACCAGCTGTGCCTAAGTCCACTAAACTGTACCTTTCTGAGAGAGACATTGCGATGGCAACGATGTATGTTTGTATTTTGAGAGAACGCCTTCTTGTAATTGCTTTCAGTGATAGAAGTAATAGACGTGCATTAGAAACACTCAGGGCTGCCCTTTCCTTAGGTAGCCTTGGAACACACAATCAGGACTTCCCTTCCGTCTGGCGTACCTAGATCTTATGAATATAGAAAACCTGCTGTCTTCTTGGCATTTTTTATTTTATTTTACTAGCTTTGTGGTCTTAGGAAAGTTTTTTTCACCATTTTAATCTGATAAAATGAGAACATCGAGCCAGTTTATTTCTTGGATATCTTAGTTTTAGAATTTTTCTTTCATTTTGTGAGTTGGAACTTATCAGTTATTTTTTTTTAGATAAAATATATTCTAATTGTTGTAAACAACAACATAGTCTAAGTTTTTTAACAAACATGAAACTGAATTACTTAAGTAGGAAAGTGTATTTTCACTTGGAAATGCAGCTATATTAATTTTTAAACTTGATTATGAAAAATTCAAACACAAAAATAGGAATACAAAGAATCCCCTATAACTGTATTCAACAAATACCATCATTTTACTTCTAAATTATTTCTAATTCTCCTATAGCCTAAAACAGTGGTTTCCAAACTTTAAAAATTTTTAGCAGTTAGAATGCCTCTCTCTACACCTTTTTTTAGCAGGAAGTCTGTGGCATCCTGGTCTACAAAACAAAATGAGAGCAATCCTGGCCAAAGTGGAGGTGGGGACCCACTGCCTTCCCTGTGGCAGGCTCAGCACAGTGTTAAACACTGGAATAAAAATGTGCATGCAGGAACTGGTCACACCACATTTATTAGATGAGGCTTAAAAAGGGATAGTGATGGTATTTTCCTATGATGAAGGAATATACTCATTGTACAAAACTTGGAAAAGACAGAAAGTTAGAGGAAAAGAAAATGGACTTGTCTTATCCAAGGATAGCTATTAACATGTATTTATAGTATTTTTACATCGTATGCATGTTTGTGTTTTTCTTTTAAAATATTATAATCAAGCTACATTTAGTTTTGTACCCATCTTTTTACTTAGACTTTTTTTTTTTACTAATTGCACTTGCTTTGCAAATGTTTTTGTTGGCTGCAAAATATTCCATTAAGTGAATATTTCATGATTGACATCACTATATCCTTATAATTGAGCATTGAGAATGGAGGAATTTCAAACAGCCAAATGTGACTTATGACTCTGTTCTCTAATCAGCTACAGACAGCTTTTTGTTCTCTTCCTGAGGCATCATTCGCGGACCTCCAATAGTACAGGAGCAGAGGTGGTCCTGTATCATCTACCACGGTATACTTAATGCTTTCTTCCCTCTTTCTCCAATTTTAAAATTTGAACTAAAGCTTGTCGATCTAGTTTTTGACCTTTCTGTTGTCCTACAGAGAAGGTGCCTGTAAAAAGATGCACATATTAAAGTTAAATCGGACGGGGAAGTTTGCCCTAAATGTGGTGGATAATCTGGTGGTGGTTCATCATCAGGATACAGAGGTATGAGTTGTGTGTGGCTGTCTGGTCTGTGTTCGTACAAGTTAGGCTTGCTTGAAAGAGTTGTGAAAATTGCTAAAACATTCTGAACAAACACTTGAAAGTGCTTTCTTTGCTAAAAGTTTTGGAATTCCAGATAGAAATGTGTTTGGTATTCTAGATGGTTTAGAAAAACCAGTGATTTCATGTCAGTTGATTAAGGATAATTAAGAACTATTTCAGAAAATAACACATGAGGAGATTTGACTTTGGAATAGTTATTTGGTTGAATGAACTAAGCTGGGAATTCATGCAGAACCACTGTGTTACGTGAGCACGTGGGCTCTGTCCTTCCTTTGTGACTGTAGATGATAATGCTAGATGATAATGGTTTTGAGACTGTATGGCCCAAGAGAAAGAACTAGACTGGGTCCTGCCTTGTCTACGCTGTTAGCTGGGTGTCTGGTGGTAGACAGACCACTTCTCTTGCATGCCCTGGTGGGTGGTGACACCCCGATCCTTGGTTAATGAAGATGCCACAAGTGAAAAAGATCTGTTTAAATCACTTAGAGCTCTTCAAAGGAAGCATGTTATAAATGTCAGGACTATTTGTGAGAGTAGATAAAAACGTAAAAGAATGTTGTGATGTTATAGCAAATTCTTCATCAAAGAACTGGCCAGTAGAAATGGAATGCAAATAGAGACTCTAAACAAATCTGAAATAGCAAGCTGTGAAGTAATGAAAGGGTTAAGCCAATCTGTGATTTTTTTTTTCCCACTTTAGACATCGGTAATATTTGATATCAAGTTAAGGGGAGAGTTTGATGGCACCATTACCTTCCATCACCCAGTGCTTCCAGCTCGATCGATTCAGCCCTATCAGATTCCCATGGCAGGTAAAAGGGAGTCACCGTGTAGTTGGGGGTCACATTCAAGACTGAGGAGTGTGCACAGAGGGTCCCCAGTCTGTTAGCTTTTGTGAGGGGCTTTTCTTTTTTATTTTAACTGATTCTGTCAGCTAAAATTGTGTTGTTGTGAAAAGTATTTTATGAGATAAATGGATCTTCCTCTGAGGAAAATAGATTTCTCTGAGTTTTAAAATGGAGAGTTGTGATTACCCAATGAAGCTGGAAGACTTTTAAATGTTGAATAAGCCCTTGAAGTTTTCTGATTGCCTGCGCTCTGTAACCCTGAGATTAAATTTGGCTGCTTGTGGCTGTTATTTTAACCTGGGGTCACTTTTCCTTATCTTTCTCACATTCTGTGTCCTAGTTATGAAAGTTGGGCATTCTTTCCTGACTGATGGTCACAGTAAAGTGCTTAAGACTGTGGGTCTCAGGTTGTTCTAGATCAATCCTCCTGCCTGAAGAGGTGGAAGTAGGAAGATAAGAAGAGAGGAGGCCAGGATTTCAGGAAAGAGGGAAAGAACCATTTTGTTCTTTTGCCTTTTCCCAGTGTAATCGATTTCAAATAATACTCCGCTCTCAAAGGAGAGTGGAGTACAGAATAAGTTAGTTGAAGTTTCAGTGTGTAAACCATACAAGCTACACATGTGAAACTCCGGTAGCAATGTTTTCTTATTAAAAAGAATCCTTGTCAGATAGCATTGGGGGGTCGGCCCAGCCTGCAGTCAGGATGTCCTTGGACCTGTCACAGAGAAGGCCCAGATCAGGCTGCAGCTGATAGTGCAGCAAGGACACTGCCTCTGGCCTGCTTTGCTAGTCTTGCTGGATCAGCCAGAAGCTTAATAACTCTCTGGTAGAGTTTGGAAGGAAGGAGGTAGTTTTCACGTTTCAGTTGGTCTTTTGGCCTTCTGTGTTCTTTCCAGCTTCTTCCTTTTCCCTGGGTAATACCGTGTTTCTCCGAAAATAAGATGGGGTCTTATATTAATTTTTGCTCCAACGATCTACATTTATTCACTTATTCATGTACAAAAATCTACATTTATTCACACAGTCATGTCTGGCGGACGATCTTAACTGGGGCTTATGTTTGGGGTAGGGCTTATATTACGAGCATCCTGAAAAATCAGGCTAGGGCTTATTTTCCAGTTAGGTCTTATTTCTGGGGAAACACGGTAATGTTAGCGTTACAGGCAGACCTAGTTTATTGTACTTGGCTTTATTGTGCTTCACAGGTGCTGGGTTTTTTTCTACAAATTGAAGGCAAGGCCCTCCGCCAGCAGAAATCACCACTTGCTTTCTCCCAGACTCGCTTTCCCCCCAGACTCGCTTTCCCCCCAGACTTTTTCCCCCCAGACTCACTTCCCGCCCCAGACTTACTCCACCCCCCACTCGTTTACCCCAGACTTCTAGACTGTGGGTTGGTAAAGCTTTTTTTAAGGTTAATGCCTTTTTGCTTTGTCTTTCCTGCTACATCGTAAGCCCATTTCAGAAAGAGCTTGTTGGGCTCTTTTGAAAGCTGAAACCAGCAACTTTAAGGAGAGCCAGCTGCCCTCCTTTTCCTCCTGTCTTTGGTCTCTTGGACCAGTGGTTCTCACTGACTTGACATTAGGATCACCTGGGGGGCTTTAAGAACCAGAGCCACCTGGCTCTCACCTGAGAGCGTTTTAAGTCAGCATGATGGGCAGTCGGCATTGAGGCCCACATGTAAGACCTTTATTCTGAGGTTCCAAATGCAAGTGTTTTGCTCTCGCTTATGTGGTGGGGCCTTTTCCTCTCTTAGGGGGTCTGTTAAAAATTACCACCCTTTCCAACCAGCTGATTAAAACCTGTCTTCTGATTGTACCTAGGTAATTGGAACAGAACTGGGAATCATGTTTAGTTTATAGGACTGCATTTGTCAAGTTCACCGTGGGCTACCCACCTGACACACGAGCAGTGTAACTGGTAGTTACGAGTCCCTGTCATGTGAAGTTTTGGGGGGTCTGCTTCGCAGGCGAGATCTCTGTGCCTGGACCTGCTACTGTGTGCAGTGGAGAATTGAGCTAATTATTCAGATAATTAAATCACAAAACACTTGTATTTAAAATATTCTTAGTGAACTATCCGAGTATTTGATTTTGAATCATCCAGGTACATTTCTCAGTTCTTTAATGTGCACGTGTAAATGATGTGGCGTCATCTTTGGTTAGTAACAACACCACTGCATGAAGGCTTGACATGCTTTCTCCTTGGGAAAACATTTTCTTGGCTTGTTCTCGACTTCCCCCTTCCTATATGTTATCAGTGGGACATGACAGTTCACTTCTTCCCTTGTTTCATGAGTTGAATAAATGTTTACTGAAGGCTTTAAAAAGTATTAACATTTTACATCTTAAGTAGTAGTATTGGCAGCATGTTCTGGGTACACTCTCAGGCCTTGCACACCTGTGTTTTCTCTACTTGTAGGTCCTGCTCCTGTGACCAATCAGTCTCCTGTCCCGTGTAAACTCTGTATCCTTTACAAAGGCAGTGGTGCTGTGCACAGAGGGGGGCTGTTACCTCCCTTTACCCTGGTGTCTAGGAGGGTCCTGAAGCTCTGTCCTCATCAACCGGAATAACGCCTCAGGAACCACAGTGGGAGTTTACTATCGGGGGTGGGCATTTAAAGCAGCCTCAGCAAATGGGGCAGGGGCGAGTGCTGATTGGAGGTGGGTTTGCCTTTTGTTTTCATCTCTCTGGTTTAGAATTTCCTATGACATGTAGATTCTTCATCCTGGATTGTGTTTCAACCTGACATCATTATCAGTGCAAGCCAAGGTGGGTCAGAGGGGACAACCATCATGTTAAGAGAGAAAATAGTGCTTGTTGACTTTGGATGACAGTGTTAGCCAGGGACATTTTTAACGTGATTATTTGAGAGATGACCTCTCCCTTCAACCTGGGAATGGGATTATTTTTTACTTTATACTCTGGTCTCTGTGTGTATATTTTATCACAAGCATAGACTTTTTATAATTAAAACAACTAAGAATGGCCATTCCCTGCTTTAAACCCTTTCATATCTGTCCATCCTGAAAAGCTGGACCCATCAGCGTGGTGTGCAGGGCCCTCCCTGCCCTGTTCTGACCTCCCACCATTATGCCCACATGTGCCTGCACCCGTTTCTGTTTTGGGTGCCTGGGGGTGCACTCCTGTTTCTCACTGCGGGGGAGCCCTCCCTAAGGATGTTCTCTCTTCCTTGGTAGTCCTCTAACATCTTGAATCTTTTTCTGTTAGAGTACTTTCTACATTAGTCTTTAGTCATCTGTGTATTTTCCTGTCTTGCCCACTGGGATTCTTAAGGAGAGAATTAGCTCTAATGCCCGAGGTGGCATCCATGGTATATAATATGCTCACTTCTGCCCATCCAGAATGGTGGTAGCTCTGTACCAGCCATGGGAGAATTGAGAAAGGGAGCACTCCGATCATGTTTAAGGTAGCATTTAATTCTCTCACCGACTCCCAGTTGAGAAAGGCTCTGCCTGCCTACCTGGCACTGTGGGTGTTCAGCAAAGTTATGGATTGATGAATGGATGAATTATGAAATTCCCCTGCAGTTACTTTTAACCAATGAGCCATTGCAGGAGAAACCAGAGCACAGGATGGGAGTTAATGCCACATGTTAGCGTCTTTTTCCACCTTCAAGGGTAAGAGGGGGCTAGGTGTGGAGAAGGAGGTGCTGTGACTTGGTTAAGAGCTTGCTGCCTCATGTTCAGGGGCTGCCATTGATGTAGCTCTTAACATGGAGGGTTCCTTCGTTGTACAGAATCAACCAGGCATGCAGTAGTTAGGCTGTCAGTCCTGTTGTCAGGCATGTGCTGAATGCCCTCAACCGTGCTTTGGATTGTAAGAAAAAGCCATTAACTATGCTCTCCCCCACGAACCCTTAGGGGAGCCACCTTTTGGACTTTTGCTCTGGTTTGCATCATACTGTTAAATTTGCTGCCTCTTAAATCAGGTTACCTCTGGAACCTCCAAGTGAAACTTCAGCCCATAGTAAACCTCCTGCCAGACAAAGGAAAACTGATGGACTTTCTCCTCCAGAGAAAGGAATGCAAGATGGTCATCCTGTCTGTCTGTTCGCAGAGTAAGTGGATGAACCTTCTCCATAGGTCTGATCCCAGTATTAGGCCTGCTGCCCAGCACCTTTCAGTGGGAGCGGGGCCACCTTTTCATGCCTTGTCTGTAGCCCGTAGCTCCATTCTTCACTTGAAGGATGGATTATTTAAGCTCCTAGAAAGGCTACTAAACATAAAAATGACTTGTAGAGACTTTGGTAGAAAAGACAAAATAGGATGGTTCCAGGTGAAAGCAAACCTGAACCTGGGCACACATGAGGGTTTGGGGCTACCATCCCTAGTTTTAAAACACATTTTTCCACTGCTTATCTACTTTGAGAACATTCTACAGATACCTGCCATAGCTATTTTTTTTTTCTAGTAACGAGAAAGGGCTTATGAGTGAGTTGTAGGCTTTAGGCCTCTAAACTAGACCATTGCTCTGAATGCCCGGTATGTTTGCACTGCTAACCCTTTGAGATTAGCTTTCTATCATAGCAACATGTTCTGAAGTTGACAAAGTTGACTGACCCTGTAAACATTTATTCTTTCCAGTGTTGAGTGAGTCAGACAGAGCAACGCTGCCTGTGATAGCCACTGTTTTTGACAAACTCAATCATGAGTATAAAAAGTATCTGGATGCTGAGCAGAGTTATACGATGGTAAGTTATATGTACTATGACGAGGGCTCTTCTACCCCCCACCCCCACCCCTGTACATTTGTAAGTAATTATAATGCAAGATTCTGAAAGAATAACGTCACCGAGATATGCTACGTGCCAGAGGGCAAGGTGGCCGTGGTGGGTGAGCAGGAAATTCAGTCCCTTCATCCTGTTAGCTTGAGGCTGTATCTCACTTAATGCCTTCACTTTTGTAACCTGTTTGATCTTACTCATAGACCCTTGGTCTTACCTCTATTTTATAGATAAAATTGGTTTCAGCTTTGCATTATTTTATACATGTTTCTGCCAAGCCAGAGTCTAGTCTTAATTAGAAGTATAATTTTGCTGTCTTTTTATTCAGTTTTCTGTTAATGATGATTAAGTATTAGCACTGTGCTATTCATATAGGAGGCTCAAATATTTGTTGTGATGGGCTGGGAAAAATTAACATGGCTTATCACCAGGTTCTGCTATACGGTTAATGCATCATGTCTTCTGAAGTGAGAAAGTTTAGGACAAGTGGAATGAATAATTTCACTTAAAGGATCTAATTAGTCCTAAAGCTGAAAATGGAAGTGGTTTTAAACAGTAAGAGTCCCCGAACTCCACTCACCTTTAACTACTCAAGGATAACAGGACTGATGCAGGCCGCTGAAGGGCCCTTGGGGCCCTGTCCTGTCAGACATGGGGGGAAGGGGAGGCTGCATTCTTTGAGAGCCTTCTCTTGGTCCTGCTGCTAGTGTACTGGGCCGTGGGAATCGGTAGGTCTGACCTCAAATGGCAGTTTCTGTGCATCCCTGCTCTGTGGCTGCTGGGTTTCATAAACCCTTGCTAGTCACGACTGTGGCCCACCATCTGCAACATCAGAGCACCTGACACTTCTCAGAAACGCGGGTTCTCAAGCTGCCGCCGCAGTTCCTGCAGAATCTTCCTGATCTCAACTGCTGTAAAAAGTTAGGCTGAGGTAGTCAGGATCTTCTCACAGAGCTTTCCTGTTCAGTAATGTTTTGGGAGCCTTGCTTAACATAAAAATCTAGATATAGACTCATAATACAAAGTATTCACTTATTTTAAGATCAGGGCTTCATAAAACAAAGATGCAGCTAGCCATTCCATTTTTATTAGATAACAAATGCCAGATAGGCTGTGATTAAGAAATTTAGATAGGGAGTTATCTTAAGAGGTTAAAACATTATGATGTCCCTTAAGAGAAAACTATGGCTTATGTTTTTTCACTCCACCATTGAACATTGGCCTATTTTCAAGATGACTAACTCTGACTTTCTAGACTCTTCCCCAGTAAGCACAGGAAAAATGGTTTTGTCCAAATAGTGAAATAAGTGTCATCTCCTGCTCAAATCTGAGGTACACAGCTTCTAGAAATTCAGTCTTTGGATTAGCTGCAAACACAACATTGCCTAGAACA
>NW_017731559.1:2835178-2852952 GCF_001890085.2 Hipposideros armiger
ATTAGCTGCCTTTGTAAGTCTTTGATGTTTCTAAGACCACTTTTGTTTTCTCCATAGGAGATGCCTCATAAATTTGTGATAGCCATACTGATGGAATATATTCGTTCTCTTAACCAGTTTCAGATTCCAGTACAGGTAACTTCTCATCAGCATGGGTGGTCCCAAGTCAGAGGAGCAGGGAATATATTTCTAAAAGTGACAGCACTGTCAATGACTAAAAGGACTATGTTTTTCATATGCTAAAAGGTGCTGCCCGCTTGACTCAGAATTCTGACGCCTTCCTGACATGACAGTGTTGTCCTTAGATAAAATGAGTGCTATCACATCAAGTTAGGTTCTTTCACCTGCACACTGAACTCCTCTTAACAATGGAAACTTGGACTCATCAGTTAGAATAGCTGCAGTCCTCGGCACACCTAGCCCCCCGTCCATGTAGGTGCGTGATTTGAAAACGCCTTCCCTTATTTATCCTCAGCACTACGTCCATGAGCTTGTCATCAAGACGCTTGTCCAGCACAACCTCTTTTATATGCTGCATCAGTTCCTGCAGTATCACGTCCTCAGTGACTCAAAGCCTCTGGTCGGTATCACCACGTTTACTTTTGTGATTAGAAACTTCAAGTTTAACCTTCTGACATCTGATGCTGAAGAGTGTGAAAATTTCTCTTTCAGGCTTGTCTGCTGTTATCCCTAGAAAGTTTTTATCCTCCTGCCCATCAGCTGTCTCTAGATATGTTGAAGGTAACTGACACATCAGAGTTTTAAGCTGCCTAAGAGTCTGTGCCTGTTGCTTGCATTTATCTGAACTTTTCTCTTTCTAGCGACTTTCAACAGCAAATGATGAAATAGTAGAAGTTCTTCTTTCCAAACACCAAGTGTTGGCTGCCTTACGGTTTATCCGGGGCATTGGTGGCCATGACAACATTTCTGCACGGAAATTTTTAGATGCTGCGAAGCAGACCGAAGACAACATGCTTTTCTATACTATCTTCCGGTTTTTTGAACAGCGAAACCAGCGTTTGCGAGGGAACCCTAATTTCACACCAGGTGAGAATACGGCAGTGGTGAAAAGGCAACCATAGACTCAGTAGTAGCAAGAGAATGCTGGCAGCTGGAGGGTGAGAAGCCTTTTGGTAGGAATTCCTGAGTTAGGCTTGTAAAGACAAAATGTCACAACAGCCGACCTGACCCATAGCCCATTATTTGTAGTACAAGTGAATTCAGTATGCTCATGGATCTGAGTTATGCTCTAATTTGAGGTATGTTTTGGGTTGAGAACATTCAGGGCCCAATTCAGGCAGCCTGAACACAGTGCATATGCCTGACAGCTGTTCTTGGAATGTCCCTTTATGAAGAATCAGGGCAGGAACTGGTGGGCAAGGGTTTTAAATGGCCTGAGGCTTATTTATGTTTAGTTTTCGGCAGCAAACACTGGCAAATCATTCTTATCTCCGAAGTTATAAAACCTAAGGCATCCACTTCCTTAGAATGGGGAAGTAACATACTGGGTTGTTGGAAAAGTCATGACGCATTTTTGCAATGAAAAACAGACTTTTCTGACAACCTAATATAACTTTATTTCGGGTCTACCAATTTTTTTCTAGCTTAGTGTACAACGTAAGATGGCATTTAGTACCATGACAGGTTAGCTTCTCTTATCAACTTGTCTCTCAGAGCAGATGGTGACTTGCTAGGGCTTGTAAAGGTCCCTGACCAGTTTTGCAATGGCATCAGCTGTGTACATAGAAAGGACAACTCAAAAGCTTAGGAAAACAAAGTATTTTATGAAAGAAAAATAAGTTAAAACCTAGTATACACATCAATGAGCTGCACTGTTCATTCTTGTTTTCCTCTCTTTGTTACACATCTAATGGATTAAATCTATTTCCCTTTATAGGAGAACACTGTGAAGAACATGTTGCTTTTTTCAAACAGGTTTTTGGAGACGAAGCTCTAATGAGGCCTCCAACGTTCTGAAATCACTCGCTAGTTTTTTTATATATAAAAATGTGTACAAAGTTAATTTATTGCATTAATAAAGCTCTTTAAACTACAAAATGTTATAAAGTAGATCTGCAACATCCTCATCAAATGTTACTGAAAATATGGTATAGACCCTGTGTAGATGGCTTACTCCTAAAAAACAGGAGAAACACTGCATTGATTGGCCTTGAACAAGTGTCAATGAGCAGATCACATTCACAGCCATCCTAGTGTCAGCCTTCCGCTTGCTGAAGAATTAGGTTTCATTCCTTGAGAACTGGAAGACGCTTTAGAGTCCTGGAGTTGCCTTCAGATTTTGTAATGCTGCTTTACAAGTCAGATTTGCGTTCCTGAGTTTAAAAGCACTGTGGCCAAAGCTGCTGCTGTTAAATTGCCTCAAGTCTGGTAACATCTGGTGTTCATTCAACTTAGCCTTGATAGTGCAGCTACTGACCAGTGGTGAACTGACCAATCCGTAGACACAGTTCAAAGTCCCCAAACCCTGTAAGAGGGTCAGAAATTTAGTTGTTCTCTCTCTGTACCTTTGTATCGCTCTTGAGTGGCCAAACTTTTGGCTTTATTTATTGATGGTCCTGTGAGGGATAAAAAAATAACTTTTGTATTATTTCTTCAGGAGAAAAGGGGAGAGTTTGTACTGTAACAGAACTACCCTTTCTTTCCCCTGGAAATTGAAAAAAAAACACAAACCCAAAACTCCAAATCTATTTCAATGCTTCAACTTACAAATCAAGCAAATTAGTACTGTTCTCCTTTTAACCATGTCATTATGGAAGCTGAAGTGGCCAAAAAGATCATAAGGATAGTCTCAAAATAAGAGATGAGAGGCAGCATTTTGCTAGAACACTGAATCAGAAATAAAAGCTATTATTTTACAGCACTGCTGGGTTGTCATTCAAGGCCATTCATCTCAGCAGGAAGAAGCCCCCTGGGTCACATTCAGACTTATTTATGTCTTACTGCACAGCCTTGTTCAGCAGTTAAGTCAGGCCTCCAGAAAAAGGGTTGGAGTTTACTAATGAAGTGTTTTGGACACCCTGAAGGATTTTTTTCTCATAGAAATTAGTTTACTCAGTACTTATCAAATGACCATTTGTACAAGTTTAAATACTTCAAAAGAATGTTTCAATATCATATATAATTCTTTAGTAACGTGCTTCCTCCATCCCACTTGTTTAGAAATTAGAGCTCTTACCTATATAACTGAGTAAGACAGGGAGGAATATCAATCCATGAGTGGCTCCCAGTAAAACCATAGCTAAATACATCCTGAAATAAAATATCTGGAAAATTTGAGATTTGGCAAAGGCTAACACCACAATCCCTCCAAATTTTGTAAGTGTGATTCCACTGAATACCTAAAAGAAGAGAGATGATATTAGAAACCACTTGTATCAACCTATTAGAATTGGATACTTCCTAATACAGGGATTTCTTAACAGTCAAGGTCAAAAGTCACAGGGGACTTTTTTGATCCCCAGCTTTCAGAGTTACTGATAAGGAGCATTACATTCTACCTAAAATTGTTTTACTGTGGCTTATGAGCCTGAAACAAACAAAAAGGTATCATTAGGGTAAAAACTATGTATTCTGCATACACACTATTCTGTCTCTAAACTGAGATCATGTATTCTGAGATGAAAACTTTTAAATAACTAAATTGCTACAAAACAAAGTTTTAGTTGTTACTCTGTAATGGTATTTTCATTAGTACTAAAGTAATTGGTTGATAGGCTAACCCAGGATATAGAGTTGAATGAACCAAGGAAATTCTGGAGACATCAACTACAAAGTGCTCACAGGGCGCTGCAGGCAGCTTCCTCGCTTTTTCAACACGTGGCAGGCCTGTGTTTTAAACGGAAAAGGCTCTGGCTCTCAGATTCAGCCACTGCTCTCTCCCTGCTTTCACCATACTGCCACCTGCAACAGGATTCTCCAACAGGAACAGTTCTAAAGCATTTCAGGACATCGCTACTTCATGAGTTGCCCGAAAACTTGTCATTCTTAGGAGATACTGCTAAGTACAGGATCCAAATTCTGTTTTCCCTACTGGATTTTAAAGTTTCTTCTGAGAAAGGCTCGCTCACTGAGCTGGACACTGCATTGAAATTTCTGCCCAAGTCACTTACAGAACTGCCCATGTGAGAAAGCGCCTCTTCTGCCCGTTTCACGCGGCTTCCTTTGGCACTCACTGTGAACGCTCTTGTTATGTGGCTGCAGAACTCCACGGAAATGCCACAGCTCTGAAATAAAGAGCTTCCTTTAAAATTGGTCTTTTCTAGTTGGTAATCATAAGCAGCCATGCGTTTCCCAGGATCAGTGGTTACCAGGGCAGCCTGGGAGGTTTAGGCACCCTAAGAACCTCTGACATATACTGTAAAGCCCCTATCACACCAACTTCAATGCACCAGGAAATTGGACAACCCTCTAGGCACAACGCCCAATTCTCCAGTTCATACAGCAGATTTGCCTTCCTCCCGGGAAGCTGCTGAAACCTCTTAAGGTAATTTCCTCCCAGCCTCCACTGAGCCAGGACGCTGCCCTTACACGTCCAGTCAGGCCTCACTGCCACACCACCGGAGGCAGTGTTCATGTTCACATCTGAAGTACAGATGCACTGTCTCTATTTTCCATCAATACCTTCTCAAATGCTCACATCTTCATGACTTAACTATTAAAAAGCACCCGGCAATTGCATGGGAAGCAAAAGGTACTGGATAGAGAATTCCATCAGGAATGCGGCAACTTTTCTAAAGAAAAAGTGACCATCTTGCCATCATTAGGCTAAATGTTTCTGCAAACCCTTCAGAATAATAAAGGCAGAATACCTGAGTTAGACCATGAAATCACATTTGCATTGTTACGTGTACCATCCAGTCCCAACTCCATCTAGCCTTCAGTCCCACCGCTCCATGTGGATAAAGAGCAGGAGCTGGACTTGGTCTTTCACCCCGACGAACAATTCACATAAGTGACACAGAAGTTAGGGACAAACATGAGTGGACCAGGACTCACCATAACCAAGTTGACCAAGGAAACCGCGTTCAGACTGATGCCCCACAGCCACATGACGCCGAACATGTTGACCAAGATCATGGCAATTGTGACACACATGATCACTGCGGACCATGGCTCACAGCCCAGGAGAACCATGGTCACCAAAAAGATGGCGCCCAGGGACACGCAGAGGTTAAAGATTGTGTCATCAATGATGGTCAGGTACTGTTCGTAGAAGACATAGAACACACTAGAGACAGGAAAAGTTTTCGTCAAGGTTCATTCTCACTTCTGGAAGCTCTACTTTTCATCCTGCCACTACTGCAAAACTGTGCAAGTAGTTCTAGAGACATACCTTGCAGAAAACCTTCCTGTTTTTCGCAAGACGCGTCTGCAGTAATTCAACCGGATCTTTGATTTACTGCTCACACCCAAATAAGAGCCTCATGATCCAAAATGTCTATTTTATAAAAAGTTTTTGCTCATAATCCTAAAGTATTCTACTTTACAGGCATTCACAAAGACTATTCCATGGTATTTTGAAAAAACAAGTCCTGATCTATCCTGAGAATTACCTCAGGCCAAATGGGGTCTGTGCGGGGCCTGAGGAGATTTTTTTTTTTTTTTTTGCAAAGTTAACCAGCTCTTCCCAGGGATTAGGACACCCATTCTGAGAACTTCTTCCACAGAAAAACAGGTTATCCCCTACCAGGAACAGGTCAGGACTCCTTTAAGCAAGATAATAGGGGTGAGGGGAAAAAAAACAATATTTCTTCTAGTTTTCTATATTTTCCAAATTCAGAATATATATTTTTTTTATAAGGAAAAAGCCCAATAAGCAAAAAAGAAAAAGCTCTATAAAGGCACTGTCTCAAGTAATCAACAGTCAGGGAAACCATCAGTTCCTGTCCAGGAACATCCACTCGGCCTCATGTCCTGAAACCAGGTCTCCAGGCAACACCCCTTTCCTGCCCCCGGGTGCTGTTTTGCAGTGGGTCTCTCAGAATGTGAGCTCCAGCCCATAGACCAAGTTCTGCGTCTCTAGCACTCAGACCTCGGTAGGTGCTCCAGAGTCTGGCCCTCCTCACCCAGGTGCCATCTCCCTGGACGTACTTGGCCTGTGCTCACGATGGAGGAGGTGTCAGAATGAAAGCGAAGCATCAGCTTCCCACCAAGGGAGTCCCAGAGTGTGGGCCCTTCCCTAGGACACCCTTATTTGTACAATACACACTTACCTGTATGGGAACACACGGTAATTCCTTCCTTCCTGGCTCATGGTTTCGGTGATGTTCTCAGCGATGAGGCGGGCTTTTTTCATGGCGTCAATAAAGTCAGCAGAGGTCTGAAGCACAGTGTGGTAGGTCATGAAGTATGTGGCTCCGACACCCGTGTCATTGTCAAGGATATTAACTGCGGACCCGTAAGCAGCATGTCCCCTAAGAGAAGACTCAGTGGTGTCAGAGAGACCACGCCTTGCAAAACCTTGCAGAATGCGAGCACTCAAGGCTAAGTGAAGTCATCTGACCCTGGGCTCAGAGGTCAGACCCAGTAGTAAATTGCAGAGATAGGGAAGGCCCTCTGAAAGGGAGCGATGGTTGTTTAGCTTATTGTCTCCTACACTGGCTTTTCTTTACTGCTTTTGGTTTCTTTGGTGCATAGCTGCTGTTGTTTCTACATTCAGCTCTGCTCACAATCCAGTGTGTCTTCATACCGAGTTTGCTCAGCAATGTTTTGTAACAGGAGGTGGGGAAGGGCAAGGCCCTGGAGTGAGACAGAGGTGAGATGGACCGCAGCCCTGCCATGTGTTGGCCATGGAACCCTGGGCAAAGTTACTGAATTTGGGCTGCATTGCCATCTTCAGCAAACGGGTGTGCCACCACCTACTCACACAGTAGCGTGATGCATGAGCGAGATAATGAGAGGTGCCTGGCATGATACTGGCACGTAGGAGGCTCCCTGGAAGTGGTGGCTATTGCCTTCATGAAAAGTTGAATTCACTTGGACTTGTTTTATGTAGGCCAAAGCATTCTGTCTGTAAGCAGAACAAGCTGTAAGATCCATTTCTATTTTATTTTTAGAGATAGTCTTCCTACAGTACCTAGTATAGGTCTCAAAACACAGACATGACATGTAGGACTAATATATGATGGGACTCTGGTCAAATTATGTATTCTTATGAAAAACAGGGATGTCCAGGGTTTACCTAATATACATGTGGACACTCATTTTCCTCCTACAAAACTTCCAAATTATCCCACCCCAGACTTCCAATAATCTTCACTAATTCTGGGCCAAATAGCCCGTGGCTGCCTCTGCCTGGCTGGCTGGGGGAGTGAGAAAGCCCACATCCTCATATATGGCCTGGCTGGCAAGAAGCACAGTGGGGCTAAAACAATGTAAATCGTAATCTAGGATGACATCACCAAAGCAGAGATGCTGTCCCACATGCCCACGGATACAACAAGCCATTTCACATTCTGAAACGCCATGTGTTCCTCCTCTTCCGCTGTCCCGCCAGTAACCTGCACAGGACTCTGCATCCATTCAAACAGCTGGGAGGGCCAGGACACACGGAGAAGCACAAGGCCAGGATGGAATCAGTTGAAAATAATGAGACGTTTTCTTTAAAGGTGTCTTAGAGGTTTCTTCACTTTCACAAAAGGATCAAGACAGGGTGGGTAGGGGGTTATAGATGAGTACCTTTCCCACACAACTGTTTCTACACCCCAACTCTCTCCTAGGTTTCCAGTGCAGAGGAAAGGGAAAGTGGGCGTGCGTCTGAAGGGCTCAGCAGCACTTACCCTTTGCCACACTTGGGATTCGGGTTATCAGAAAGGAACATGGGCAGGAATCTCATGAAGTCTTCACCCTGAGGCCTCTGTTTGCCCTCTGGGGTCAGAGGCCTGCAGCGGACGCAGGCAGGGTCAGCCACTACCGGAAACATGGGGGAAGGAGCCAAGGTGAGAAGAATGCATCTCCAGATCTTATTTTAAAACATTGAAAACTACTGATAAAGAAGTAAGAGGAATTCTTTTCTTGAATCTTTTTCCTTATCCAAAAGCTTCGAACACGTGATTTTCATAGTCTAATAAATCGAAGATAACATCTTCCCCTTAGGCAGGCTGTACAAATTTGCTTCCTCAACTCAGGTTTTCTGCTTTAAGGATGATCTTAGTGGGCATGATCAAAGCCCAGGGCTTTCATGTTTTTAATTGAGGAAAATCTAGGACAACCTCAACACTCTTACAAAATAATAGGGCAATGGTGATAAACAGAGGAAAACACCCCTATGAGACACTACGGCCAAATACCAATCAAAAGAGGCAGTGGTGTCAGGAACAACGCAACACTTTTCAGAGTGAATGACTACAGAAAGGGATAACAAAGGGAATGACACCCAGTGTTGGCATATAAATAGGTATAAACCGCCAAGATTTTTAAACTATAATGTTAAAGCTTTTCAGAAAAAGGAAAAATTTGGAAAAGGAGATGAAAGTACCTGAAGCATTGCAGAACAGATCAGTGCTATTGTAGACTCTGCAGCAAGAAGACTGTGGCTGAATCCAATCAAAATAATCGTCAATCCAGGATGAGGGAGCAAAGCCTATTCGGGTACTAGAGAAAAGGAGAGAAAAATGACCGACTCGTCCTGCAAGGAAGAAGTCTTTAGTTTCAGTCCTTTTCCTGGAAACCTAACTTCCTTTTTCTAGAGTTTATACTGCCACCCAGTCAAAAGACAAACTGCATTAGCACTGAATGGAAAAACCCTCAAAGTATGAGGTGGTAAATAAGTCCTTCAAAGATTTTACTCAGGTAAAGCTAGAATGAGCATACATTCTGAAAAAGAAATTTTCTGAGAAAATCTATGTTCAGTGAGAAATTCTAGGCTGAGCTGACTCTGGCCAAAAGCCCTCCAGGCTGTTCCCGCCCCAGTACAGGGAGGCCGGGGTACTGACTAGCTGGGCAGCTCAGCCGCGTTGAATATCTGCTGCACCAGGGAGTCGTTGTTGCAGCCCATGCCCCCGCACACCATGTCCTGCCCTTTCAGAGAGGTGTAGTTGTGCCCTTCCTCCAGGACAAAGTAGACAGGCGGGCCCGCATGTAGGTACTGACTGAGCGACTTGAAATAATCCATCACGTAGGAGTCCTGAAACAAAGATCCAACAACAGGACGAAGTGTGAATGTTCTGACGGTGCCCAAGCACCATGAGGATGACAACATTAGAGTGCACCAGGAGGCTCTGGCCAAGACGCCTCCAGCCCACATGCAGGATTTCCCATAGCCAGGTCCTCCTCCCCACCCTCCTGGGCCCAGGGTGCCCCCTGGGCTGGTCCCACTACTAGAAGGGCACCTCACAAGGTGAAGGGCTGGCTGCTCACACTCTGTGGCTATGCCCCAGGGAACTGGTAGAAAGTTCACAGTGCCAAGGCCCACATTCGCAGAGCTTTGTGGCAATTCTTATAACACGGGAGACCCCGTCAGCATTTGCACTGAGAAGCAGGTATTAACTTGAAACACCCACATGTATGTTTTGAAAAATGTATTTACCATTGGCTAAATAAGTTAATATAAAAAAAGGAAGCATCTTACATCTGGCATTGAAAGAGACTGATCCAATCCAATTTCTACTTTGTTCAGGACTGCGATACTGAATGATAGAACACCCACAAATACTGCTATCTGGAATGAGAAGTGAGTTATAAGACAGCGATTGCTTAGTTATAATGAGCTGAAGAACATAAATAAAATCTCAAACACAAAAATCAGGCCTTTTCTTAAACTGACAAGGAACACGCTAAGAAAACAGGGGTATGGGGTAGTGGCTCAGATCATAGTATTTAGCGTCAAACTACCTGGGTTTGAATCCTGGCGCCTCTACTTACAAGTTGAGTGACTCTGGGGAAGTCACTTACCTTCTCTTAGTTTCTATTTCCTCATCAATAAAATAGAAAAATAAGACTTATAACATCAGATAGTTTTGTGAATTAAATGAGAAAAGTCTAGGGATAATCTAGATTCTAGCATAGTACCCAATATTTAGTATAATAACTGATGTTAAGTGTTCAATAAATGTTATTGCTATTACTTCTTTTTTTTCCCCGGGCACCCCACAGGCACCCGAGGATTGCTATTACTTTTATTGTTAGAAATCAATATTTGTTCTTTTAGTAGAGAAGTGATAGATAATCACTATTGGCTACATCAGTATATACTACAAAAAGCTCTTGCACACTTGCTGAGGACTAGGGACAGTGGGTGGTGTAGGGGAAGGAGGTGAGTGACACTCTAAAGGGGCAGTGTGAGGGACACTGTTGTGGTGATGGATCTTGACTGCAGTGGCTACACAAATCTGCACATGTGATGAAATGACACAGAATTAGACACACACATTGTGCCAAGGTCAAGTTCCTGGTTTTGATACTGAACTACAATTATGTAAGACCATAGGAGGACACTGGGCGAAGAGTGCCTAAGTCCTCTCTGTACCACCTTTGCAACTTTCTATGAATCTATAGTTATTTCAAAATAAACACTTTAAAACTCTTGCTTATATTGACTGCTAAAATCTAGCTAGAAAAATATTTTCTATATTTGTACATTATTTGCTTTTATGTTTACGTGTGTGTGTGTGGGGACACATACATGTACGTACACACACACACACACACACACACACACACACACACACACACCCTAACAGCTGTCAGAATCTCCTCCCTAAGTCATCTGATTCTTAGAAGGCATGTGATGAATTTTTCAGGGAGAAAAACAAGAAAAAACACAGATAAGTTCATACCACAATTGGTCGCATCCAGTCCTTAAGCAGAAATGGAGAATAGGCGTTTTTGAAGAACCGAAACAAGCAGCTCTCCGAGGCCTGGAGGCCTGTTCCATCTTGGGCATGTCTGACACAGCAAAGGATGTCTAGCCGATTTTTCTGAGAGGAAAGAGTAACAAAGGTCATACCCTCTAGGTGCTTCAGCTAGACTCTAGACTCAAATGAAATAGACTGTAATCCTGATAAGAACTTACCTCTTGACGCTTAATGTCTAATCCTAAGAGACTCACAAAACAGGTCATCTGAAGAAGGAAGTCAATGAGGACCGCCATTCCCGCAAACAGAGAGAAAGTGTGAACGGCTGGCATCACTGACAATGCTCCTGCAGGGAGAAAAAAGCTGCCACATCACTTCCATTTACAGCAGAGGGCTCTTACGAGTCTCCCACTCATGTGTACATATGAATACAAGCAGCCAGAGCAAGCTAAACCCATGAGAAGCCCCCACCTCCCCTGAAAAAGGTGTGCTGCAAAGGTCTATGGATATCACTTTGGAACTGGAGAAGAGTCCGTAAGCCCAGTGGTTTTCAAAATGGTGTCAGCATCAGAGCAGAGCTACTTGGGGCATTAAAAATGTAGGTTCCTAGGCCCCGGTCCCATCCTATTTAATCAAGACAGTGGGAACTCAACCCCAATTCTCGTGTATTTAACAGGCTCTCTTGGCAAATGTGTGCACATTAAAATTTGGGAACGATTAATATATGCCATTTCTTACAGTACATTCTGTGCTTCACTCTAAGAGTGGGACAGTATTTTTCCATCTACTGTTATATCAATAATATCAGTCTCCTAGTTTAGTTATAAGCAAGTGAGGGTGCTCCAAGTGAAAAGCACTAGGCTAAGATGCAGAACCTGGAAACCGGCAGCCCACAGGCCAGGTGTATTCTGTCTGGCCCACACACTATCAATCCATTTTAAGATTCAAAAACATGTAAAAAAAATAAGGAGCCAATATTTAACAATGAGGTTTTACACAAAAATCTAGATTCACAGTGTTGCTTGAGAAAAAAAAAACCAGACCTAGGAGCACTGGGCCGGCGACACCTGACTACTCCTTTTAGACATGGCTTGCACACTCCAGGTGCCACCATCCCTGCCATTCCTACTGTCCTCCAAAGTCAGTCCAACCCGAGGCACAGTGTCAGCTGCTATTATCACACTGGCACCGGTTTTCTTACAATAGAGGTAAAAAGAAGAAATAACTTTTTTTGCACCTGTACCCATTAAAAGGAACTATAGGGGCCACAGGCTTTGAAGCTCATTGCTCTGTGGGAATGAAGAATATGCTAATGGTATGTCTGTGTCGAAAGGCCACCCCCTGTGATGTTCCTACAATGGCCCTGTGTAAGATGACCTGGTGGCCCGCGCAGGCACTTCTGTTCGTGACCCATGACTGTGTGTCTTCTCTGGACTTGCTGGGTGATTCTAACCAGGCCTCCCCTTCAGAGGATGTAGTCAGTTTTCTTACTACACGCCAGAGATGAGGGTACACAGTCCCGCTAGAAAGGCTGGTTGATTTCTCCATAGGAAAGAAACACCGAAGTGCTGGTTTTGTTCCACCTGACTCTGGCTCCTTGTATTGATATGAGATCCAAGAACCTCCGCTCATTAATGGGGGTGCTTCCCCAGTAAGCTGTATGCACAGAGGAAGACTGCCTATGAGAACGATGGCTAACATTTTGTAAGATGATGCCTGGATTTTGGAGTTGCTGCTTCCAGGGTTGTGTTGAGCATTCTGTGGCTATGCACGAATGCTATTTTCAAATGTCAACAATTGCCACAGGTGCCAAAAAGAGGAAATGGCAAAGGAGTCCTAGGTATCTGGACCCCCAACATCAACACTGTCTGGAAACGTGAGAAAGAAGACACTTGCTAAATGACACTGAAGCTACTGCCACCAATTTTTCTTGCAGTCCACTCTAATACTTTCTAATTACAGAATAAAGCTTAATAAAGGACGAACACGAAGGCGTATATTCAGATATCCAGGCTCTTTCTATTCCCAGGCTCAGCAAACTATAGGATTGGTAGAATTCAAAGAACAATTACCTAAGAAAAATGCTACCGTTTCTGAAAAGGATGACAGGAACATACTAGGAGCCACTTCTCCAAGGACCCTGCCCAGCTGCTGGTCCAGGGTTTCCCCTTGAAGACGTTCATCTCTCTTAAAAATAAAAAAGTTAAACACACGACATTAAAATTTCTCAGTAACAATGCCAACTCTTTGCTCAATAGTCATGTAAAATGATAAGTGGCATCTACTTATTGGATATTAACCTTGGACCTGCAACTTGTCATGTTCATTCATTCCGTGTATTTCTGATCTCTGAGCTAGGTAACAGGTGAGAGGCTCAAGGAAAGACTGGACCACATGATCCAGAAAACATATGGAATGTAGGCTGCACGTGGCTGGACCATTAAATGACATGCCATTTACATGCCACTGAGTCTCCACGCAAGTAAGGGCTACAGCACAGGGGGCCATGTGAGAACCAACTGATGGAGACCACTTTCTACCTCAGCAAGTGCTGCGTTGACTGTCTTTTCAGTGGCACCTTTGATAAATCTTTCAGTCTTCTCCACTATGTGGAGAATCATTTTAATAGCAGTCGTACCCAAAATATTTTCCACAAGTGTGCTCGCCCTTTCTGCACATATGTAGCAAATATGTAAAACCAAATCCTCGCTTTATATCTATGTCACCAACCAAAGAGAAGGTGAAATTCTTGGTCTCAAAATTTCCAGAACAAGTGACGGATACCAATAAGCAACACACGAGGAAGAAAACGAAGTGTCCCCATTGTCACACTCACAAATACTCTGCATGGAGCCAAACAGCCATTAATGGAGCTCAGTACCTGGTCAGCTGCCAAGCTCTGTGAGAGCATGAAAATGTACCTGGTAGGTCTGGACCAGAATGAAGATGTTGTCCACCCCGACAGCCAGCACCAGGAACGGGATCACTTCAATCACAATGAGAGTGAGGGGGACCCCAACGTAACTGAAGATGCCCAGCGAGCACGCCACTGAGCTCAACACGATGAGGATACCCGCAATGCCCAGGGAGATTTTAGAATCCACCTGGGAGATGCAACAGAGACACAGTAGCTGGTTAGAGGGTTTTCTGTTCTGTTACTGAAAGGTCCTCCTTTCTACCTCTCTACCTGGGGATAGCCCATCTGCAGTTACAAGTAAAATTCCCCATTTGAAAGAAGATAGGAAAACTCTCTAGGTCTTCCCTAGCAATATTTTCTCTGAGCTTCCATTCTTAGGTCATGAGGTGAACAAATCAGAAAAAAACTGGAGTATGTGAAATAAATCTAAGTTGAAGATAAACCAAAAAGTTGGGACAGATGCAGGGAATAGAAAATGATACATTGCAACTAAAACACAGGGGAACTTAAGACAGTTTTGAACACAATGAGTTAAGGTTAAGTAGAGGAAAAATATGACATCATGTTGTACATTGCCATTTCTAACACACACACACACACACACACACACTCTATACACATACACACTCCACACACATACACACACACATATACATACACACACACACTCTATACACATACACACTCCACACACATACACACACACATATACATACACACACTCACTCTATACACATACACACTCCACACACATACACACACACATATACATACACACACTCACTCTATACACATACACACTCCACACACATANACACACACACACACACACACACACACTTACCAGAAGTCTGCTACAGCTTTTGATGTGCCCCAAGGCTATGGAAATATACAGAAACATGACGGCATAGCTGATTATAACAGTGAAGATATCACTGTTACTTTCACGATTCAGTTCATCTTCAATACTCCGTTCAGCAGAGAAAGAAATGGTCAGATTTGGATTCTTGTAGTTTTTCACAAAATTAATAAACCTAAAAACAAAATTTTTATATTTTTAGTTAAAACTTAATGACAGCTAAGTGAGAAACTTCTTCCCAACTTCTATGACACAAAAGCCATGCTCCTTAGCCTTTCTC
This sequence comes from Hipposideros armiger, assembly GCF_001890085.2. Taxonomy (NCBI): domain Eukaryota; kingdom Metazoa; phylum Chordata; class Mammalia; order Chiroptera; family Hipposideridae; genus Hipposideros; species Hipposideros armiger. The sequence continues at coordinate 2,850,049 of NW_017731559.1, forward strand.
CTGCATAAGATCTTCTGCACTGGAGACTAGGGGGTGAGGCTGTTCCAGATTATGCTGAGTTTTCTACTATTTAAATAGGTTTGCAATATGTTTTAAAAAATTGGTTCATGGGCTCACTCTTGTTTACTAAAAGTATTTCTAAATGAAGTACTATCTATTATAATAAAGCTATATGCTCATGGAATAAAATTTAAAAAGCTGACCTACAGATTCAGTGGAACCCCTATCAGACTCCCAGCTGACTTCCTTGTACAAATATGATTCTAAAAGTCACATGGAATTGCAAGGGGCCTAGAATAATCAAAACCTTCTTTTTTAAGAAGAACAAAGTTGAGGATCTACACGTCCTGACCGCAAACTTACCATAAAACAACACTAATTAAGACAGTGTGGTACTGGCAAATATAGATCAAAGGAATGGACTCAGGGTCCAGAAATTAATCATGTGTCTGCAGTCACCTCATTTTCAACAAGGGTGGCAAGGCTATCAAATGGGGAAAAGAATAGTCTTTTCAACAAATGGTCTGGGACAACTGGACAGCCACATGCAAAAGAATATTGGACACCTCACACCATATACAAAATGAACTCAAATGGATCAAAGACCTAAATATAAGAGCTAAAACAATAAAACTCTCAGAAAAACATAAGTGTAAATCTCCATGTCCTTGGATTAGGCAATGGTTTCTATGATATCAAAAGTATGAACAACAAAAGAAAATAAATTAGACTTCATCAAAATTAAAAACTTTTATGTTTCAGAGGACAACATCAAGAAAGCAAAAAAAAAGTGGGAGAAAAATACTTGGGAATCATATATCTATCTGATGAGGGACTTACAGAATATGTAAGAATTCTTTTTTTTTTTTAAGCTGAGCCATCCTGCCACCTGTTGGCAGCTTAGCAGCAGCTCAGTCCAGGCTTAGTATCGAACCGCTGTTGCTCAGAGCTTGTGCTCTTGAGTGAGCTCTTAACTAACTGAGCCACTCGGCTGGCCCTAAGAATTCTTATACTTCAATAATAAAAATACAAATAACCCAGTTAAAAAATGAGTAAAGCATATGAATAAACATTTCTCTAAGAAAGTTATACAAATGGCCAATAAGCACATGAAGAGATGTGCCAAATCATTAGTCATCAAGGAAATGCAAATCAAAACTGCAATGAGATACCACTTCACACACGCAAGGATAACCAGAATCAAAAAGTCAGATAATAACAAGTGCTGGTGAGGATGTGGAGAATTTGAAACCTTCATACACTGCTGGTGGGAATGTAAAATGGTGCTGTCACTTTGGAAAACAATCTGGCATTTCCTCAAAGAGTTACCATATGACCAGGCATTCTAATCCTAGGAATATATACCCAAGAGAAATGAAAACATAAGTTCACACAAAAGCTTGTATACAAATGCCTATAGCAACATTATTCATAATAGTCAAAAGGTAGAAACAACCCAAATGAGCATCAACTGACAGATAAACAAAATGTGGTATATCAACAGGCGAGAACATTACTCAGCCATAAAAACGAATCAAGGACTAACACATGCTACAACTTGGGTGTACCTTGAAAACATTATGCTAAGTGAAAGATGCCAGACACAAAAGTCCACATATATCATTCCATTCGTATAAAAAAAAACGTCCAGAACAGGAAAATGTATGGAAACAAAGTTCTAAAATTGGCTGCGGTAATGGGTGCATAGATCTGTGAATATACTAAAAGCTACTAAATTGTACCCTTTAAAGACGTGAAATGTATGGCATATGAATTATATATCTCAATAAAGCTGGTATTTTTTAATGTACTAAAAGTACATTATAAAGTAAAAAGTCAAAGTCCCCTGTCCTCATTCCTCTCCCCATTCTCTAGAGGTTGCAAACACAATTAATAATTTCCTGGATCATTTGCTTGATAGTTTTTCTAGGATGCACAGCATATATTTACCTTAACATGCTAACTGCATTTTTTATTTAATACATCTTGAATCATGTATTTACCTATCTGAATGACCGTAATTTTCCATTGTACTTATCACTTACTAATGTACGTTCAGCTGGCTCCTGGTTTTTGATGTTAGAAAAGGACGCAGGGAACATTTCTACATACATACTTTTGCATTCTTGTGCAGGGATATCTGTTCAACGTTTTTGGTAAATTTATTTACAGATCTTTTTTTTTTTCTTAGCATCACTAGTACCACCTGAAAAAGCCGTGACTTTGGTCTGATGTTGGGTCATTTAACCGAATGAAGTTGAAACGCTCTCTGTCAGCATCCAGCTTCCCACAAGACAAGGGCAGGTTGTTTAGACCCCAGGAGCAACTCACTCTCTTTCCCAGGCCTGGGCCCTCTGGAGCTTCTCTGTATCATTATAGTAATTGTTGACCGGAAAGGTAATCACAAGGGCTGTGGCGTTATTGTAGTTTTGATCTAGAAAGGAAAAATGTGACATCAAAAAGTCTATAAGCATGCAGGAAATGAGACAAATACAAGGGGACAATCACAGGACAGCCAGATGGCTGATTCCTCACTGGGGCTGTAGACGATATATCCCTGCATTCTAAGAACAAAAAAAGTTCACTTAAATAGTGTCTATGTCATTCAGGTAATGAATAAAAAGGATTCTCTATCTGAAGCTGGCACACATCATTCAGGAAGAGTATTGTTTTGTTTTTTTTTAATTACAAAGCATGTGCATGATAAAAATTTCAGAGCAAAAAGGTGGTCAGTGAAAACTCTGTTCTTCCTCAGTCCCCTTTCTACTTAGTTCTCCTTTCCATCTTGTGACCGCCATGACTTTCCAGAGACACTCCACACATACACAAGCAAACACATATCCTCTTCCCCTCTCCTTCTTACTTACACAAATAGTAATGTACTATTCTGCACATTACGCTTTT
>NW_017731559.1:2854183-2865007 GCF_001890085.2 Hipposideros armiger
GGAACAGACAGGTAGACAAATTGCTGTTTTGTTCTTCAGTCTAGTTGTGGAGGACATTGCTTTACTGGCCCATGTTGGCACCATCATTGCGCTCTTCCCGGGTGAGGCAGATCGGTCGCTGGTCGTTGGTCGGCCGCTCACAGTGGCTCCCGGTAGCTCACACCGGCTGCCAGCCACTCACGCTGGCTGCCAGCCACTCACGTAATTCACAGCAGCCCACTGCAGCCCTGCTGCAGCCTACGCCATTGCCGGTGACCCACAGCAGCCCAGCTCCAGGTCGAGCCGCCGTTCACCATCTTAGTTATAGAGGGCAAGTGTCACTGGCCCTCAATGTGGGATCCGAACCGCAGCCCTGCTGCTCAGAGCTGGTGCTCCCAAGCGAGCTCCTAACCAGCTGAGCCACTTGGCCGGCCCTGCACATTACGCTTTTAAGTTTATTTCTTGAGACAGCTCCATTTTAGTGCGTAAAGATCTTCCTTACTCTTTATTCTGCTGTATAATATTTCCTAGCATAATTTAACCAATCTCCCATTAATGGATACTTTTATAATTTTTAAAATTATAAAATACTACAAAGAGTAACTTGATATTTTTAATGTGTAAAATGCGTACTTGTAGAATCAATTCTTACAAGTAGAATCACTGAATCAAACAGTATGTGCATTTGTGGGCCAGCCAAGTGGCGCGTTGGTTAAGAGTTGGCTTGGGAGCTCCAGTTCTGAGCAGCAGGGCTGCTGGTTTGGATCCCACATGGGCTAGCAACACTGCGCCCTCTACAGCTAAGATGGTGAACAACAGCTTGACCTGGAGCTGGGCTGCTGTGAGTCGCCGGCAATGGCATAGGCTGCAGTGAGGCTGCAGTGGACTGCCATGAGATACCATGGCTGGCAGCCAGTGTGAGCTGCTGGCAGACAGCGTGAGCTGACAAGAGCTGCCATGATTGACTGTCCAATGGCCAGCAAGCAACTGCTTCACCCGGGAAGAGCGCAATGATAATACCAACATGGGCCAGTGAAGCAACGTCCTCCACAACTAGACTGAAGAACAAAAAGGGACAGCAACTTGTCTGTTCCCCTTCCCCGATTCCCCAACGCTGTTCCCCTACCCCAATTCCCCAATAATATCTTTAAAAAAAATAAAATAAAAGTATGTGCATTTTTAATTTTGATAGATTCTCCTAATTGGCCTCCAAAGAGGCTATATTATTTTTCATTCCTTTATTCATTCAACAAAATATTTACTGAGACCTACTGTTGTACCAGGCATTATTTTAGGTACTATGGATACATCAGTGAACAAAAGAGATAAAAAATCCCCGCTTTCCTGGAACTTATATTCTAGTAACCAATTGACACTTCCACCAACATAGTAGTTTCCCTATATTATCACCCACACCGGGTTTTATCGAACTCTTAGATCTTTGCCAATCCGTTAGATAGAAAGATTGATGTGAGATGCATTCCACTAATTAGGAGTGAGGCTCAGCATTTTCCATATACAATTAAAAGCCATTTGTAGCAATTCTTTTGTCAACTTTCACATGGCTTTGTCCAGTCTCCTTTTGGGTTGTTGATGTTTTCTTTTTTCACAAGAGCTTTTTATATATTAAGGAAATGCTGTTATGTATATTAATTTTTCTCCAGTTTGTTTTTATTTTTTTCTAACTTTATGATGTTTTTTTCTCCACGCAGGAAATCAAAATTCTTATGTAGTCAAATTCATCAGTGTTCCTTTTGTGGCTTTTGGGTTTTGTGTCTTATTTAGAAATGCCTTCTTCATTTAAAAAATTACTTAAAAAAATTCTTCCTGCATTTTCTTCTAGTTCTTTAATAGTTTCCCTTCTCATATTTCAATCTTTAATCCATCTGGAATTTATTTTGGTGGAGGAATAAGGTAGAGATCAAATTTAATTCTGATGGCTGTGACTAGCCAGTTGGTGACACCATCTTTTCCCCATCAGTTCGAAGTGGCATTTTATTATATGAAGCGCAGTAAAATTTAAATACAGATCACAACTTCTCCCCTCCGACTGGGAGAGAAGAATATCTATTTGGCCTCTTCATTAGGATGGAGAAAAACCTGTTGAGCTGCCTGCAATTAGGCTTCAGATGCCAAAGTTGTCACATGAATCATTATACCATCATACCTAGTACAATCTGTTTCATGGTACTACCGGAATCAGCAAAGAGCAAACCAAGTACTCTTTTTACCATGAAAGTGTCTGAATTCTTAACCAATTGAATTGGTTTAGAAGAAAAAAAAAAATCCATCAACTTTCTTTCTCTCTATCTCGCACAGTATCTCTTTCCCATTAGAAATGTTCTTAACCTGAGATCCACGGACTCCATAGGGGTCCTACTGATGAGCTTCCAGGAACTCCTTGAAGATGAACAGCATCTTAAATGGATATGCACAACTGCATTATTCTTGGGAAATGTCCTTAGTTTTTGACACATTCCCAAAGTGCAACCTAAAAACAGCTAATACCGTCCACTTCTTTTAAATCCAGAAAAAAACCAAAACCAAAGGCGATATTATATTTGGGCTTAAGAGTCAGGAAACTAATAAGACTGCTCAATTTATGAAACCTTCATAATGGCCACCTGACTGTTAATGAGAGAATCAAGACTACCTTATTTAATTGGAAAAGCAAAAGCTTCTCTTACTTACCATCATAGCCTCCTAACACAAGCCACGGGAACACGGGTCCACCAAACGTTCCCAGACAAGGATCGTGGAGCAAGCTTGTATCATTCAGAGAGGCAGGAGCCCTGCCAAGAAGTTTAGAAAACATTCCCCAGTTAGAGCAGGCCTCAAGACATCACGGAGACCTAAACATTTATACAACCACCAGTTAATCAGGCTGCTCTATTTTTCATTCCTTTATTCAATAAAATATTTACACATTCTAAACACAATGTGGGCCCTGAGATCCCCTAGGTGAACACAGTTTAGTACTTGCCTTTGGGAGCTCAGCATCACTGAGCGAGAAGCCGACAAATGCAGCACGATGGGATGCACAGGACACGGTACCTGGGGCACAGGGGACGGGACAACTAACACAGGAGAAAACTGTCACCTAAGAGAGACCTGTACAGAACCAGGGCTCTAAGGCTGAGGGACAATTCACTCGGGAGGGAGGAAGTGAGGGTGTTCCACGCAACTACAACTGTGGAGGGAGAAGCAAAAGCACGAACAGGTACGTGCGAGAGGGGAGAGAGGGTGGTGGTCTGAGGAACAGGAAGTCCTGTCGACAGCATGGGGCACCCACAAGAGGGGGACTTCTGAGGGAGGGGATGGGGCCGGAAAGGGTGACAGGTGATAAAAGACAGGGTGAAGTGCCACGCTAAGTAGTTTGAATTTTTATCCTGTAGGCACTGGGGGGCAATCAGACATTTGGGAAAACGAGGTCAGGAGCTGCTTCACAAAGCTACTTCGGGTGGCAAAGCAGACGCAGGTCTGCAGGTGGGAGAGAAAGGGGAGCTGGAGACAGGTCAGCAGGTCTGTGCAACGGCCCAGCGGGGACAACCAGCAGTGCCGTGAGGGCAGTGGAGAGGGACCCAGCATTTCAGGACAGATCGTAAGCCAGACCCTGCTGGGCGCTTAGGGAGGTTCTCGAATATGATCTGAACTACCGCCCTTTAGAGCCGAGGGATGCTGGGATCAGGCCCCAGAGGTCAGGTCACCTGCTTGGGACAGAGGCTGCAGGGCTGCAGCCAGAGGCTGGTCCCGTCATCCCTCGCATGGGACTCTGCCACCACATCACGGGTTTGCAAGCTCATCCAGAGGTTAAAATCCACAAAACTTCCACGAGGAAGAATTCTGGGCGACAGCCTGAAGTCTTAGTAACTGGCAGGTGTTGGAGCCGATACGTGACACAGGGGCATGGGGAAAGAAGCGGACCTGGGCAGGCCAGGTGTGCCATTCCGACAGGCCCTCCAGGGAAAAAAGCCTAGGGAAAGCTGGCGGGCGAGGAGCGGGGGGAGCGCTGGAGACACACAAGCATAACCACACATAAGCACGGATCCCTGCCGCACAGGACAGCTGCTGACAGCACGTTTCCACACCTATCTGAGCCGCGCCCCACTCAGGTAAAACACGTCTCACTCATCTCCCCACCACAAAGTGCTGTTAACTTTTATTTTGTACAACAAAAAGTAAATAGTTTTTTCGTTAAATAAAAAAATTATACACTATTAAATTTTTTTTTTTTTCAAACTGTCATGGTCCCCTGTATCATCTCCCGTGTGGGGAATGCCGGTTCAGGGTATATGGGCATACAATTACTGTTTTACGGGTCGAGCTCATGTGTTTAGAGGTGACCTCCTTGAAATAGAGTAAACACAGCCCGACCACCTAAAGTGTCATATTCTAGTAACAAAAACAGGCAGAACTTAAGGTCACCAAACCAGACCAGAAGTCAGTGTGCTTGACTGTTGAGGTGTGGTTAGTTGAGTAGTGCACTCAAAGGTGACAGGGAATAATTTTCCATGATGAAGAAACAGCCATGGTGGTTGTTTGGCTGAACAATGGTCTCCAGACCAGGTCAGGCCAAAGGGCAGGGCATTCAGGGATGGCAGGTCCATCCAGCGTGAGCTGCTCTTCCTGCTGCAGGGACAAGTCTAAAGATCACCTCACAGCTGAGCAAGCACAGCTTCTCTGTGACTAATTTGATTATAAACACACTCTGCCCAGCTGGATGTCTCTCTTTCGGGAAGCAGCTCCTGTGGCCCCAGTCTAAACCTGCACACCAATCTAGCCCCCACTCCTCAAGGGGACACTGCATGTTTTAAAAACAATTCCATGTCATGATGTAAATTTGTATTTTAAAGGCAAGAAAAAACACTACAGGTATTTATTTTTATAAAAAGCCAGCTCAAAAAAAAACTTAGGGGGTGGTGTGGTAGATGCAACTACATGGTATCAATCCAGGCATGAGTTAAAGGCTGAGAGACACCCGCTGTTCCTTGATTATGTACCATGAACGCTCTACCCCAGGGCCTTTGCACTTGCTACTCTTTTACTTGGAACACTTTTCCCTCCAATATTCACAGGCCCCCTCCTTTCCATTCCCTTTGAGCAGGTCTCCACTCCATCTAAACCAGTATACCCCACTTCCCTCTATCTTCTTGTCCAACTTTATTTTCTCCTCTGCACCCATCCCTACTGGCATTAGAGCACGTATCTATTCATCTGTTTCCCTCCTTTAGAACATAAGCTTCGCAGGGAAGGGCCCTGCTGTTTGCTCACTGCGGGGTCTCTAGTGCTTACAACAGTGTGTAGCAACAGCCAGTGCTCAAATATTGGTGGGATGTGAGTGACTATCCTGCCACGTACCGTACACAGTACAGAAAGTGCGTGTGATAATCCGCATACACATAGAAGTCGTCCCCAATTGTGTGGTTCAGCATGGAATGACTGTTCTGGAAGTAATTCAACACACTCATAATGGTGCAGTTGTTGTTATATGGTGAGAGAGGGGCCAAGCAGATGTCTTGAAGTGTCACAGTCTCATTGTTGTAAGACGCAGTAATGTTTTCGATGGCTGTTTGTAAGTCAAGAACCTGAAAGAAGATTTGAAAGATAAAAAAGTCCAGAAATGTATCAGATTTCTCTCAGATTCTGACTAACCATTATTGCCTTGAGGAGTCAGAAGATAAAGAGTATCTGGGGGGAAATCCTTCCTAAGGCAAAGGAGAGGACTAAGGCACACTGTGGTAAAGGATCTGGTGACACAAAAGGCCCAGTCTCAGGCAACAGCAAGCTGTAATGGAGGCCCTGCTTCGAGGCATCCAGAGAAGCAGGAAGGTGACACCAATACCAGGCCAGATCTCAGGGCAGGACACACGAACATGTCCCCTCCCACCCTTCTCCAGCAGTGACCAGCAGGGCCACAGAGGGGAAACGGGGGCCATTTCCCTGGTCTTCCTGACACTACCCCTCACAAACATCATACCACCTGCTGCCTTGCTTTGTACTATGGTTACTTATGTATATTCTTGTATTTTCTGACAAAGCGTATGCTCCTGGAGGTAAATAACTGCTGTGCGGCTTCTCCAACAAGTTGGGGAAAAGTTACAGTCATTGGTGGAGAAAAGATTCTATCAAAATCGTGGGACCACTTTGGTGTTTTTCAAGATATCAGACTTTCTGTAGGCAAGAGCCACGTTTAAAGGAAAAACCACACGGTTGTGCAACCATTCATTAAAAAAGAAGTGGGATGCAGTTTATTCACACATACAGCTCTCCAGGGCAAGTGCAACTGGGGAGAACAGCGCGGTTTAAGGGCCTTTGTAAGAGAACAGGACGATCTCATCCCGAATGCGTCTCTTACCAAATGCAGCCAGTGAAAACTTCACTTCGGCAGGGAGGATCAGCAATGACACAGTAGCACCTTCCTAGGTGCCCAGGACAACACACAAAGCTTCAGTACTTTGGGTTCTAGCATATTACTTTTCAGTTACCAAGGGGAAAAAAATTCGTAAGTTCCTAAGGTGAATTGTAAATATATCCTGCTTCAATAGAGAAACACGCATCTCAATTTCAAGAAGCAAGACCTGCTGTATGAAGTGAACACACAAGTGGCCTCCAGGAAATTTTTCATTCACACCTATCATTCACTTTCTTGAAAATTCACTTTACTTTTACCATTAAGAGTTTCAAAATATATATGACATTCAGCCCCAACCCTGCATCTGGTAGAACTGGTCAATACAGAAAAGCCAGCAAACCACCATGTTCCCCAGAATTGGTTTCTGTAAAGAGCAGATTACCTGGTGCAAAATCTCTATGTTAAGCGGAGGTCCAAAGGGCACGTCGGACCCTGCGGGGTACGGCTGGTACGTATGTATGTCGGTGTGGGGGGCGCGGATGATGAGCTGCTCTGTGCGGAAAAAAGGCCCAAAGTGGGTGTCAAAGTACTCTTTTTCCAGGCGTGCCTGGCTGCTGGGGGCTGACCAGAGGTCAACTGGATTGGTTGTGACCCGGACAAACACCAGGCCTGAAGAACATGCGGCAATGAAGGCCAGGGAGAAGAAAACGATGCAGCCGGGGTTTCGGACACAGAAGGCGCCCCACTGTGCGAAGAGCTGCCTCAGATAGCCCTCAAATGCTGCACCAAGGGAGTCGCAGCAGGATTTCCCCCCTAGAAGAAAGGGAGAGAGGGTGGAGGTTAGGAGCAGAGCCATTCCTGAAAGTCGCAACAGGGAAAGCATCAGCACTACTGCACATGGCAGGAGTCCCACCTGCACTGGGGATGTGCACAAGACCTCCCCTCCCCTCGGCTACTCTATTGCATGCCCTCCATGACCACCATGCCCACCCCACGAAGGACTGATGCTCACACACAAGCCTACGAAAGGCAAAGTTCTCTGAGCTCTGTCCAAAGCAGTTCTCATCAACCTTTCCTGCTGCTCCTGCAATCAGCCAAGCTACTGTTAGGGCTTCCACAGCTCTTAACCCAGTCCATTATTATTCTATTGCTATTGTGAATTCCTTGGTTCTGATTTGCCACCCAGACTAGACTGTTAGTACCACAAAAGCAAAGACCCATTTCTCTTAATCACAGCTGTGTCCTCAGAACAGGCGCATACACGCTTGTTGAGGAAATGAACACTCATGCCGACATAATCCTAATCTTTTTATTTAAGTACAAATATGCCTACCTTCGTCTCTGGCATTTACCAAGAAAGGGATATTGCTATCAATAGGGGTGTATTCGGAGACAAAATACTGCTTTCTGAAAAATAAAAGCATGTAAGTAGTGTCAGTGTACTTCAACGTAAGGAGGCTGCTCTTTTGCTCTTAAATCCCATTAAAAGCTTACTTCTTCATCCTTTCTCCCTCCCTAATTGTCACCTTTCTCCTAAATTCCCTTGCTCTAGATCCCTCTGTTCACCAGTCTCAGAACAAAATTCAAGAAGGTATTAAAAAAACAAAAAAAGAATAATTTCACCTTGTAGCCCTCATTTATATTTAAAACTTGTAGGTCTTTTAAAAACACAGTCAACACTGTACTGTAGTAGCAGTGAGCATACCCAGTGCCTCGATCTTGGTTTTTAAACACCATTCTAAAATAAAAGGAACCAGGGCTCCTTGCAGAAGAGGCTGATTCCAAGATTGGGACAGGGAAAATACAAGACGAGTCTAGAACATCTTGTGATTCCAGAAAATAAGAACAGGTTTGATAAGCAGAGGGTGGGGGGTGGGGGGATGTTAAAAAACAAACAAACAACAACAACAAAAAAAAAACAAAGGAGCCAACCAGAAGTTGCTCTCAGTGGTCAAAACTGGAAGAATCTGAGCAAGAAAATAAATAATAATATAAACCACAGTTTTTTTTAAGAAGTCCATGACGTATATAATTGAATAAATAAGTAAGTGGGGAAGAAGGGATAGCTCTCTGTACTGAATAAGTAAATATAGTAGAAAGAATGGGGGAAATGCAAAATCACCATGAGGAAAACACCACAGCAGTAAGAGCTGCAGACAAGACCCACTGATGGATGCTAAAATTAGTAGGTGACAGCTTGAGGAAAAACAAGATGTCAGCATAGTCTCAACACATCTCCCCTAAAATATTTATCAACTACAAAGAGAGAAATAATAACTTTACGGTGGATAAACCTGGAAGACACCACCTTAACCAAGTGATCAAGGTTATCATCATCATAATTGAGACATACTGACATCATGTGCCCCCTGATAGGGTGTACTGAGAAAGATGCAACATCACTTCTATGATATTCTTGACAAAAAAACATAACCTCAATCACATCATGAGAAAATAGATAAAGATGAATCGAGGGACATTCTACAAAATAACTGACCAGTGCTCATCAAAAGTGTCAAGGCCATAAAAGAAATGGAAAGATGGAGGAACTGTCTGTCACAGATTAGAGGAGACTAATAAAACACAAAAAGTAAAAGCAATATGGGACCCTGAAACAGAAAAAGGGCATTAGGTAAAAAAAAAACAAACGTGAAACTTGAAGTCTGTGCTTTAGCTAATAATATATCACTGTTATTTTCATGGTTTTGATAATTATATAGTATGGGTGATGTAAGTTGTAACATTAAGGGAAGCTGGGTAAAGGAGATTTTACACACACACACACACACACACACACACGCGCGCGCGCACACGCACGCACACACACACTAGTATTTCTGCATCTTTTTGGTAAGTCTAAAATTATTTTTTAAAGTTTTAAAAAATGTGTCCTAAATCAAGATGCAAATATCTAAAGGGACTGCAGTGTTGCATTTAAATAGATTTGAATCAGGGTTGGCTCCTAATACTTTCTGTTAAAGAATGGGTGGTTTATTTGAAACAATATGGATGGACCTAGAGAACATCATGCTAAGTGAAATAAATCAGATGGAGAAAGACAAATACCATATGATCTCACTTATATGTGGAATCTAAAGAAATGAATAAATGAGCAAACTAATCAGAAACAGTCTCAGAGATACAGAGAAATAACTGAGGGTTGCTAGATGGGAGGGGGGTAGGGATGAGGGAGAAAGGGAGGGGATTATAAAACACAAATTGGTCATCACAATATTGCCACAGGAATATGAAAGACAATTTGGGAAATATAATCAATAATGTAAAGATTTTGTAGGGTGTCAGATGGGCACTTGTCTTATTAGAGAGTCCATTTCATGGATGGGATAGATGCCTGACCACTGCGCTGTACACTTGAAGCTGAAGCTGAATAATATTGAATGTCAACTGTAATTTTATATATATATATATATAGTCGCAGGATATGAAGTACAGCATAGGGAATAGAGTCAATGGAACTGTAACAGCTTTATATGATGTCAGAGGGGTAACAGATTGGGGGAGAAGGGTTATCACTTTGTGAGGGTTGTAAATATTCAACTATTACATTGTTTTGTATGCCTGAAACTAATGAGAAAAAAATGGGTGGTTACTGCACGATGCTTTACTTCACATATCATTTTGAATAAATCAATGAAACCAAATTCAAACGTTTAAATGTCTAAGCATTTAGACAGGCCTTTGATTGTTTACTAGTTGCAGGACATAAGCAACTCATGGAATGGTTTTCATGCAGATTATTTGTTTCCTGTTCTAATAAACCAAGGTCAGCCAAGTGAAAGCTGGAAGTGCACCTTGGGTAAATAAATCTGCTCTTCCTTCTCTGAAGGACAAGCAAAACGGCCTACCTGTAGCACCACACGGCAAACAGAGCTCCAAAAAACACGAACAAAAATGCCATGTAGGTGGCCCACATGATGACATACATGGCGTCCAGGCCTAGGATTCTCCAGGGAACAGGAGGGGGCGGCGGCTGGGGCTTGGGACCACAAACAGCTGAGCAATCCTGGCAGCTGCACGGCCCCATGACCCCGTCCGCAGACTCGTTACAGCCCTTGGTGGCATTGTTCATGGGCTCCATCCCATGTGCTGGGAGATCTGCAGCGAAGATTGTGTTGAGGGAATATCACAATTAAAAAAACACTACAAAGTTTGTGTTAAATTATATTTAAATCCAATAATAGGCACACTGAAATATATAACACAACCGGAAGAATAAAAACACTGGAGGACACTGGAGGTTTCTGCTTGATCAAATTATGTTTTGCTGCTTGCTTACTAAAATTTTAAGTTACCTCAACAACTAAGCAGAAAGAGGACTTGCCCCTGAGATTTGAGTATATCACACTCCAAGGTAAAGCTTCAGTCATGTCTCATCTCCACTGAGGAGCTGGTCTAATACTATTGCTGGTCTAATACTATTCAGGCCTATTCCTGAAAAGGCCTTTATAAAAGTTTTTGGCCTTTTTTCTTTT
>NW_017731559.1:2867167-2868133 GCF_001890085.2 Hipposideros armiger
TTGTTTTTAAGCTATTTGTATCTTTTTCTCACTTGCTCTTAAGATACTTGTTTTTGGAGTTCTATAGTTTGTCTAAGATACACTTATAGATTTCTTTTCTTAATAATTTTTATTGAAATATAATTCACATACCATACAATTTATATATTTAAAGTTATAATTTAATGGATTTTAGCATATTCACAGATATATGCAACTATCACCACAATTTTAGAACATTTTTATCACCTTAATAAAAGAAACCCTGCACCCTTTAGCAAATGCTCCTTTATCTCTCCATCCCCCAAGCCCTAAACAACCATTAATCTACTTCTGTCTCTACAGATTTGCCTATTCTGGACATTTCAAAGAAATGGAATCATATAATATGCAGTCTTTTGTGACTGGCTTCTTTCTCTTAGCATGATGCTTTCAAGGTCCATCCATTTTGTAGCATGTCAGTACTTCATGCCTTCTTATGGATAATATTCTGTTGCACCGCTACACTGTTTTTTGTTTACCTATATATCAGTTGATGGATATCTGGGTTTTTCCACTTTTGGCTACTACAAATAACGCTGCTATAAATAATTGTGTGCAGTTTGGGTGTGGACATGTTTTCACTTATCTTGTGAGTGGAATTGCGGGTCATACGGTAACGCGATGTTTAAATGTTTCAGGAACTTCCAGGCTGTTTTCAAAAGTGACAGCATCATTTTACATTCACACCAGCAGTCTATGAATGTTCTGTTTTTTCCATATCTTTTGCCAACACTCATTATTATTGGTTTTTTTATTCTAGCCAGTATAGTGGATATGAAGTGATAGCCATTGTGGTTTCAATTTGCATTTCCCCAACAACTAATGATTTCAAGCATCTTTTCATGTGCTTATTGGCCATTTGCCCTTGTTAAAATGTCTATTCGTATCCTTTGACCATTTTTAATTGTTTATTAAGTTGTTAGAGTTCTTTATACTGGGGGTGCC
>NW_017731559.1:2870122-2886265 GCF_001890085.2 Hipposideros armiger
TATATATATATATACTATAAATACAATTGCTGCCCCAAGTGCCCCCTCCTTTTGAGCATCCTCTCTTCCTAAGGTAACCACAATCCTGAAATTGATGTTTACCTTTCCTATACATGTTTGTGCACTTTTATGATGTATTGTACCCATAAATATATAGTATTGTTTAATATAAACAACATACCACATATATTCTGTAACTTATTTTCAGTCAATATTAACTCTAATTCATACATTTAATGTTTTAAGCATTCCATTTAGACTATCCCTATGCTCCAATATATTTATCCATTCTCTTACTTAGCATTTAGTATCTCTGATTTTTTTATTTTTGTTTTTTTAAATAGAATTTATTATTTAGAGCAGTTTTAGATTCACAGTGAAACTGAGCAGAAAGTACAGCGTTCCCATATAACCCCTGCCTCCACACAAGGACAACCTCCCCACTATCAGTAGCACCAAAGTGGAACATTTGCTACAACTGATGAACCCACAATGAAACATCATTATCACCCAAAGTCCACAGTTCACAGCAGGGTTCACTCTAGGTGTTGTACATTCAATTTCTGGCAAATGTATAATGACATGTACCCACCATTATGGTATCAAACAATAGTTTCACTGCTCTAAAAATCCCGTGCTCCTGCTAGTCATCCCTCTCTACCCCCAACCCCTGGCAACCACTGATCTTTTTACTGTCTCCATAGTTTTGCCTTTTCCAGAATGTCATATAGACAGAATCATCTAGTATGGGGCCTTTTCAGATTAGCCTAATTCACTTAGTAATATGAATTTATGGTTCCTCTATGTCTTTTCATGGATTGATAGTTCATTCTTTTTAGGTGCTGAATAATATTCCATTGTCTGGATGTGCCACAGTTTATCCATTCACCTGCTGAAGGACATCTTGGTTGCTTCCAAATTTTGGCAATTACGAATAAAACTGCTATAAACATCTATGTGCAAGTTTTCGTGTGGACATAAGTTTTCAACCCTTCTGGGTAAATACCAAGGAATATGATTGCTGGGTCATATGGTAAGAGTATACTTGGTTTTCTAAAAACTTGCCAAACTGTTTCCCAAAGTAGCTGTACCATTTTGCATTCTTGCCAGCATGAATGAGTTTCTGTGGCTCTACGTGTTCGCCAGCCTTTGGTGGTGTTAGTGTTTTGTATTTTCGCCATTCTAATAGGTGTCTGTAGTAGTATCTCATTGTTATTTTAATTTGGATTCTCTAAAGACATCTGATGTTGAGCACCTTTTCATTATGTTTATTTGCCATCCATATGTCTTCTTTGGTAAGGTGTCTGTCTGTTTAGGTTTTTTGTCCATTTTTCAATCAGGTTATTCTCTTTCTTATTGTTGAGTAGTTTTAAGGGTTCTTCATGTATCTTGGGTAACAGTCCTTTCTGTAATACGTCTTTTGCCAATATTTTCTCCCAGTCTGTGCTTGTCTTCTCATTCTCTTGATACTTTCAATTTTTCATGATCACAGAAATGCTACAACAAACGTTCTTATGATGGTTCCCTATTTACATGCATTACTAGTTTCTCTAAGGCAGGAATCTGTAAGTGGAACTTCTGAGATGAACAGATATTTACCTTCAACTTTACCAGGCACTACAAAATTGGTTTTTCAACGGCTTTCAAACACTCACCCTAGTTAGTAACGGTCATGAGGGGTGCAGTGTATTAGCATTCCTACTGCTCCACATCCTCACCAATATTTGTGTTGTGGGTCAACTGAGTAGCCCTCCCCCGCCCCCAACACACACCACTGAAAACCTTTTAGGTTTTCTTTCCTATAGAAATGTTAAGTCTCCTCCCTAGTTCTTAGTTCCTTAGCTCCTGGCTTTGATTACTCTTATCAGTTTGTGAATCCTAGACTAAAGATTGCTCCTAGCCTGAATCATAAATGTTTCCTATCCCCCTGCTTCTTGATTGTTTTGTAAATCAGTTTCTTAGTCCTAAACAGTAGATTGTTCATAGAAATCTCCTACCCTCGCTTCAGATAACTACTTAAAAGCCTGTGACTTCCCAGCATCCCTCAAGACCTAAATAGGTTTTAACATTTCCCTAGGCCAAGTAAGCCTAAGATTCTTTCCAAACCCATTCTGGGCCTAGACAATTGACACCACCTGAGTGAAAGGCTGAATGGCCACAGGTTTCATAAGAGCTAACACATTTATTAAAATCTATTTTTCCTCATTCAGGGGCCTTGGGGATACAGATGATACTCCAACAAGATTGCTGGTCACAACCAAAGAAACCAACATGGTCTTCCAGGCAGATCTCAAGACCCCTTCCTCTCATCTGAGATCAGCTAGGGTGAGAGTTCTGTGAATCCCCCAATAGGCAGGGACAGCTCTACGCCCCTGCCCAGCAGGAAGCAGATACAGAAGAAAAGACCTCCTGTCCCTCAGCTTCCCATAGAGATTTTATGGGGATCACGTCTCTGAAGGGGAGAACTAGGTAGGCAGATAGAGGCAGACACTGGGTCTCTGCATTCCTGCACATCCCACAGGATGTGACTGCCCGGTGACCTCCCCTCTCAACCCAAAACTTCTTTTCATTGTACCTATCTACCCCTGGAACAAATGGGTGCAAAATACCCAACTAGATCAGACCAGTCACTCGCAGTTGCACAGTACCTCTTGTCAATCACAGGTGCCAATAAAGTGGTCCCACACTCTTAGGGCAACAGCCCATTCTAGAGAAGGAATAAAAACCCCAAGTCCTGGGAACTCTGCCCTCTTTTTCCTTTTTTTGGACGCCCTGCTCTTTTGACCGCTTCTTCCTTTTCGAGCTTTTTGAGCCTCGCCTTTGCGCATGGTCTGCTCCAAACTCTTTGGAATGTAACTTTCTCTTCTAATACTGGGCCCTTGAGCCATTCTCTACTGCTCAGGCCTGCTTCTACTTCTTTGAAATGTACTATCTCTTCGAATAAACTACTTTTTCAGCACTTTACTCCAGCATCTCATTCAATTCTTTGCTCGAGTTGCCAAGGATCTGGACTTTGTGCCGAGAAGGGCCCACTTTCCGACAACAGAAGAGTCTCTCTCTGTTAAGTAGGTTGTCTTTTGGCAGATTTATTCCCAGGTACCTCACTTTTTGTTGCTTTTGTGAATGGGACCTTTTTCCGTTATAATTTTAATTGATTATTACAATTTAATTTGTATGTTGCTCTTATAATCAACAACTTTGCTAAATTCTTATTATCTTATTTTATAGATTGCTCTGGGCACGTTATTCAGCTGTGTCAAATCTGCTGCTTATTTTTTAGTCCATTTATATGACTATTTCTCATTAATAAATCCAGTTGGTTCTATTTCTATATGTTCATTTTTTTCACCTAGTGTCTTATTCTTTCAGAATTCTTTCATTTCACTGATTTTCAACAAAGATTACATGGTCTTTTTCAGGTTGTTCTATGATTTCTACTTGTTGGGGTACCCTTCCTCATGTTTGTTATACCTGCATACTTTCCCTGTGGCAATACGTTTCTTCAGTCAAAATCTCTCCTCTGCCAATTAGTTCTACTCCCCTATCCCCTCTCTGCAGTCTTGTAGTAATTCATGAAGCTACACAATTCATGTCCATTAGAACCACAGTTCAATGGTTTCTAAAAAGTAAATGCACATACTAAAAATTTCCATGTGGAAGCTTATAGTTAGGAAGAAGTTAAAGCAAATTTCCTATTTAAGGAGATTGTTTCTTAGGTTGTAGTTGAAGTCCTAGAATACAAGGCAAAGCAACAACTTGCATTTCATGGCCAATGGAACTAAAAATTGTCATTTTCACACAGCTGACAGGACAACAAAAAGGAGCAACTTAATCCACTGTCCTGATACCAACTGTAAAAGGAATAATTAAAAAGTTTACTTACCATTGGCGAAACTCTCCCCGACATAGTACTGTAATTCTTTTATGTTTGTTTTCGTCTGGTTTATAATGGGATCGAAATAATCTTCAGTTGCTGTAATGTTCAAAAACTGACTTTGTCGAGGGCTGCATGTCAGCTCACAAAACAGGTTCATTAGGTTATAAAAACAGGAAGGGCATCTAAAGAAAAAGTAAACTAGATTTTGTATGATGTCACAAACAGGGCCAGCAAAAAGATGATATAAAATAGACAAAGAATATTTAAAATTTAGTGTAAAGTGACAAATGAATTGCCATGAGGACATATTAAACCCAGCAATTCTAAACCTAAAACGTCATGTTAAAATAAAGATACCTCTTTAAACGCTACCCTAATTACTACATTTATGCTGTTCAGATGCAATTTCAAAAAAAAGAAAAATGCTCCTCTGAATTCTGCACTTTATCATTTGAGACATGTTTTCTTTGTCTTGAAGCTAACAGGACTTAGAAGTATCATGGGAACAATTCTGAGTAAGAAGAAAAAAAGGGAGAAAATGAGATTTATACAACAGAATATTCATCTTATAACCTACTGAAGGGCTTTTTCCAAGCCCAGATAACCCCTTGGCCCTCTCTAAATACAAGAGGATTTCCTGTGACTTGGAAAGATGAAAAGAACAGAAGGGTGGTCTCTGGCAGCATGTTTCAGTAGCACACAGGTTTTCAAGAGAAACCACAAGCTGTCTTGCTATCCTCTGGTTCAAAGTCTATGCTCCTAACGTTGACCCAGTTATGTAGCAAAACATTCTCTCTCAGCTTGGGTTCACTGTTATCTGCAAAAGCTATTGCTTCATTAGACTGGCATTATTGCAACACAACCAGTCAAGACTGCTCTCTACTCTGACCCCATCCAGGTGACCACACAAGACAGAGAACAAGGATGGTGTGGTCCCAGCCTCCAAAGCCTCTGGTGTAGTGAAGGAGCAGACACCCATACTGACTCTCTTTCAGGAGTCTTGAGCTTTACTATGACAGAAACAGGAACAATTATACCATTTGTAACAAAAACCACTCTTGGGGTGCAGAGTTTTCTATCACTTTCCATGAGTTACGAACGTCTTTCCATGTTACTACATTTAATCTCCACAAACACCAACTTTGACAGCTGCATAATATTCCACATATTAGCTTCTCATTATTTGCTATTATAGCTAAAGCTTTGGTATCTCTGACAACATGAGGAAAACCTGGTTATCTTTTGATGTTTGTATCCACAATGCTGCTCCTAGAGTAGGTGCTAATGAAATGTATTTTGACTGAATGGTGGCTCCAACTTGGCTCCATCAACATCCACTAGCCTTCCACAGGATATGCTGGCCCAGTTAGATTCTCCACTTTTTGACCTATTATTATACTGTATGTTGTCCTGGAAGAAAAATTTAGGGTTGGCTTTCCATTCTGTATTGTCAATTTCAACTTCTGGAAAGAAGCAGGGTTTCCTCAGTGGATGCCAGCTTGTGCTCTGTCACCTGCAGTGATACGGGCAGTAATACCTGCACAGAGAAGCATTTCCCTCTCATCATATGTCCTTCCCATCCACCTTCATCAGGGTGCTTAAGTGTGAAAAATTTAGGAAGATATCACAATGTGCTGTTCTACAGACCACCACTAGCTTGTTTCTTTGTTTTTTTGGTTTTTTCTTTTTTTTTTTTGGTTTTTATTGCACATTTGAAAACTGCCGTGTAAGCGTAGAGAACAACATCTATTATGCAACCCCTTTCACTGTCCTTGTCAGAGAACAGACTGAATAGCAGGTTAATTTGATAAAACAAGCCAACTACGCCAGAACAATCTTGCTAATAGTTACCAAAGGCCAGCTCTACCAAGGACTGGGACTCTAGCAAGTCATGTCACCATAGGAAGAGAGATCCATGTGCAAACCAGGGGAGGTGAGGCGAGAGAGGTGATGCAGACAACTGTACAAATGAGGGTCTTGGGTCAGAGACCTGAGCGGAACCACCAGGACCCTCTCCTCCCCACAGCACACAGGCTCACATCTGAAAGGACCCAGTGCATAGTGCAGACAGCCTTTGGGGTGAAGAAATCTCAGAGGAAAACCAAGTATCGATTCTGAATGTAAATAAGGCGAGAACTGAGTCTGATAGTTATGACTTTATCAGAAATTATTCATTATTTCTGAGAAGTTATGAGATTGCTTTCTTAGGAAATCAGGATGTCACTGGTTAAGAAGTACAGTAAATCTTCACTTAATGTCATTAGTAGGTTCTGCAACTTTAAGTGAAGGAAACATAATGAAACCCATTTTACCAAAGGCTAATTGGTATAAACAAGAGCTAAGTTCCAATGGCATCTCATCAACATTGCAATGAAATGATGTTGAATGAGATGACATTCTTTGAGGACCTGCTACGCCTACAATCCATTTTTTGATTGCCTGGTGATTAACCGACCTGGAGAGAAACTGTAGTGGCAGCTGCAGGTTGTCTTTCAGTGTCTGAAGCTGCTGAACATCACAACAAAGACTGACATTGCCAAAGAAGAATCCTGGACAGAGCTCCTTTAGGGTGAAAAAGCATGGGTATCAGACTAGCATAGTTAAATAAGGGCAAACATTCCACAATCAAATAAGAAAACTAACTCACATAACCCTTTTTAGGCACACCAGGGGAAGACACATTTGCAAAGTTCTTTTAAAAGGCTATCAATTTACTATTTATAAACTAGGAATTGACAAAAGTAGAGATAGTAGAGACATTTCAAAATTTTTTCTGATTTGGAAGCTCACTCTCCTTCCTTGACAATCATTTTACCTCTTTTTGGTTCTTTTTTGTTTCAGTTTAATCAGAATGCTATTTGCTGTATATTTCCATTAGTCACTCCAGAGAAAGTCTACACCTTTAAATAATTCTGACGAAAGGAGTAAGGAAGTCTAGGACACCTACTACCACGTCAACTTGATTTTAGATTACTTAAGCCTCTAAAACCAGTCGTTTCATCTTGGGTTTCCCAGTTCTTTTCTAATAGCCCTGTGTATCAGGGATGGTTAAAGAGACAACAGAAAATAGAATCCTGGTAGCAGCCCAAGTTCACAGGCTCTCAGTGGGAAACAGAGGAATCCCTAAAATGAACAGAGGACAAAGGAGTCATAGCCACTTGGCAGCCTCATCCATTCAAGGCCTGAATTCTAGGAACCAAAAAAAGCTAACTTCTGACATATTTTAAAGAAGCAGCAAAGAGCAACATCTGAGGTACCAAGTTCAGTCCCTAAATAGCAACCTGCTAAAGGGAAACGTTATGAGAAAGGCATAAAGTCAGCCCCAGAAAAATTAAGCCTCCGGAGTTATGTTATCTTCTCTGCATCATGTGCTACAGAGACATTTGGGATAAGATTTAAGCCTTTTGGTGTTTCACCTCCACCTCCACCTCACAATAATATTTAAGATATAATTACAGAGGATTTCTAGTTAGCTTTTTATATTCCCAGTGTCCAAGACAATGAACTTACCTGCACTAAGTCATACCCGTTCTTTGGCAATGGTTTTGGTGATCCAGAATATTTGCAATTGTACCTCTTATCTCCAGACGCAATTCCGCACTCTCCATACCAAACGCAGGACTGTGAAAACACCTACACAGAAGGTAAACACAAAACTCAGTCATGGCTTCAAGGGTAAAACAAATTTGAACAGCAAAAAGCACCCACTCAAAGCACCATTCAGAACCTTCCAATGTTACCTGCAAAATGAGATAACAGCAAGAGGCACTGGTTAGTTTAACATTTTGAAAAATATTAATTAAAGTAGACCAAATGCTCCAAATGGACTTGTCAAGTAAGTCAGTGAAGTGGGTAATAGAAACTACTTATTTACATGATTTCAATTTCCTGCTAGTTTATTCGTTCATAAGAGGAAGCTATAGCTCCATAGAATCTGTGTTGAGGAAAGGAAGCAAGATATTATACAGTATGTGAGTTTGCGATTACTCAGGAACTATTTTCGCACATCTGATAAGGAAGTGTATGAGCTCTACATAGTGAAAGAACATTTCCACATGTATTTAGGTTAATTAGCAGCAGCACATCATGATTAACATGAGGAATAAAACCACAAACATCCATAAACCCTAAGAAGCAGCAGCAAGAAGGAACACCTGGCCCTCAAGATAAGTAGAAAGCAAGGAATGTGCTAATTTTAAGGAAAATCACCTCACTGATTTTAAAAGAAAAACATAAAACCTCTTATGTCAAGATTTCTCAAGAGCCACTCATTGCCCACGTGAGAATCACAAGGCTGTCAGAAACTTCAGAAGGGGAGGAGAGTGCAGTGTGAATCATCGTGTTGGCATAGCCATGGAGCTGTGCCAAGCTGGACAGGGTCACTGGCTTGCACAGGCTTGCAATCATCTGTCCCCTGGGGAAAGAGGATAATGAGAAGCCACCGTGGCTCCTAAGACACCTGGTGGAAAGCCATTTTTAAAAAATTGACTATATGCAACAGAGTGAATTCTTTCCAGTGGCAGTGGCACATGACCCACACGTACGCAAGGAGCTAGGTCAGTCTGTCCGTGCTGGTCCCCAGCAATGAGATACAAATTCCACAACAGGCCCTGAAGCCCTAAAAACATGACAGAAAAAACAGGCAGGAGGTTGGGGTGTATATGTGGCAGGGATCTAAAGGGTCAATATGATTTGTCTCTGCATTCATTCTTCAGATATTTTAATACAGAAATTACAACTCACCCCTCTCTTGAGTCACTAAAAATCATATGTTTAGGTCACAAGGGAGGGGAACTCCCTTATACAAATGAGGAACTGGCAAGTTTTCAACAATGCCACATACGAAAAGAAGTTGCAAAATTCCACCACCACTTTTATGTAAAAAGAATCACAATTATTTCCATAAACACTAGCAATTCTAGGGAAAGTATTGTTTTTCCCAAAACTCTGGGTTTCCAACTAAAAGGTCATTATTCATTTACTGAAGTTTGAAAAGGCAAAAAAGCAATAACTGCTGATACTGATGTGTCACTTAAATACAAAGAACCCTTCCCTAGACCTCACAGAATTCTCAAAGACCAGCAGGGCAAGCAGGGCTGGGGGGGCCTTGGGGCGAGGGAAGGCACTCTGGCATGTCGCCTGCAGGAAGGGCAGCAATCCAGTCAACAAAACAACCAGGACTCTGGCATGACCAACAGGATGGGTGTCTGGAGTCTAAGTTCTCCTTTCTCATCACTCAGTACTATAAAAGAAAAGAGATGACCCAGTGCTGTTTGGTTCCTATTCACAAAGATCATCCTTTATAATCTACATCCGTTGTTTCAAAGCAAAGTTGGTAGAAGAGAGGTTGAGGGGAGAAGGGGAAGCATGGAGGTCAGCTTCTCAATGAATGTGCTTGTTGAGGCCGATCGCAGCTGGAGCAGATGCCTGAACCTTGCTGAGCAGTTTTCCTGCCTGTGAACCGTAGCTCATAACCTCCGCTTATCTCACAGATCCAATGAGGGAATATACATGGAAGTATTTGGTAAACTATAAAGCACACTACCATCAAATGTAAGGAATTATTATTAACGTCTTCGAACTATTTGAGACCTCAGCAAAGACCTCCAAAGACCTCAAGAAAATAAAATACCTGAGGTTTCTTTGGGCCCAGGAAAACTGTGCTGGACTCAATGCTCTCAGGTTTGCTTCCCAAACTCATCCTGCCTCGAGTAGCAGCCCTAAGCCCGTGGGGCTCAAAGTACTTAAAAGGCACTCACTGTGAGCTAGGCACAGTTTGAATTGCTCTTCGTATATTAACCCAATGACTCCTCACAACGAGCTGATGAGGGGGGTGCTATTATTGTACTCACTTCACAAATGAGGAAATCAGGCACAGAGAGGCTAAACAACTCGTCCAACAGTGGCAGAGCCAGATTTCAAACCAGAACATTCTAGTTCTAGGAAACAGAGTCTCAATAAAATAGAATCTACTGCCTAATTCAGGCCCTCACTCTAGCATTACACCCCGCTCCCCACCTTGTACAAGGTACACGCACGTGTGCATCCCCTCGCGCAGCTGCATCGAGCAGGAGGAGGCCTTGCTCCCACCTCGGAGCTCTCTTTCCCTTCATGTCCCTTCTTACCTCCAGCTGAAAAATGAGAGCGTCTCCATCACCCCCAGGCCTGGCTGGTGCAGCGTTCCTGAGCCTCCTCCAGGGACCTTCTCTTCCATATTTTCAACCTTGTCTCTTAGTTGATCCCTTCACCTGCTACTGCCTATAAACCCTGCTCCAAATCCATTCTCCGTCTAAAAACCATCCCCAACTCCTCTCCAGCTGTACTTCCAGGTGCCCGACAACCCCAGGGGGTCAAAAGGAAACTAATTTTTCCTCCAAAGCCGCCTCCACTGCCAATCCCTCTTCACCAGGGTTTAAAGCCTAGGCACCTTTCCGACCAACCTCCAACCTCTAGGGGAGGCTCCTGGTGCAGTCTCCTGAGCCCCTGCCTCCCCACAACCCTTCCCTGCTGTGCCCACAGCCATCCTCTGTCCATCTCAGCACCTCTCACCCAGACCTCTACAATGTCTCCTAGATACAGCTGCCACTTGGCTCTTCCTGAGCCACAGCTGCAAGGTTATCTGGTGCTCAGAAACCCACACTCCACCCCTCCCGCTGCCTGTGAGAGCTCCTCACCTGGCTCTGTTGCACACTCTGCTCTCCCACCCTTCCTTTCTGTCCCACACTAAGTGGGACTTGCCTGCCTCTGCGCAGTTCACGCCAGTCCGGCCTCCTGCCCCTACACCCCTTGCTACCAGTCAAGGCCACTCTTCAACTTTCACCTCCCCCATGTGCCTGATCCACCCATGCACAATCCAGCATCCAGACAATGGCTAAGTGTGCCCGTTAGCTCCCTTAATCCTCACATCTGTGAGGCTGGTACTAAAATAACGCCATTTTAGAGGAGGAGACTGAGGGTTTCACAGGTAGAGTGACTTACCTGAGACCACATCTAAGAAGTGGTAGAGCCAGACCCTACCTGAGGTCTGGCTGGTTCAGAAGCCAGAGCTCTTACTCCTCACACTGCATTAAGGGTCACTCCTTAGTGGACCACTGGCTGGCATGCTCATCTCTGTCTTCCCCAATAACCCAGCTGGCATCTGAGCAACTGGATTTCCAGTCTCCAAATCACCACAGAACAGCAGGAGGTCAGGACTATCAATGAAGAGGACAGATGCACCTTAAAATCCCTGAACAGTCAGGGCAGAATATGCTGACACGACCAAGGGTAGGTACTCTGTACAATCAAGGGCTCACATACAGGCCACTCACCTCCTTTCTAAGCAAAGCACTTGATAACAGAAGTAAAGTGGCTGAAAGTTACCTTTACTATGATTCAAGAACACCTGGTGCTGATTTCATATCAATAATATGTACTTGGGGAAGAAAGCCCAACACTGACATAAAACCCATCAATGCTGGAGGTCTGCCTGAGCCCAAAGTGCACCTGATCAGACGGGAACTCAGTTCTGGGGGTGGATAGTGGTGATGGTTGTACAAAAATGTGATGTACTTAATGTCACTGAACTGTACACTTAAAAATGGTCCATTTTACGTTATGTGTATTGTACCACAAAGTAACACATGAGCTCAGATGTCCTTCACCATGGAAGAGAAAAGCCCAGTGGCATGGACTGGTGAGAGCGGTTCTTAGTTATCACTCTGAGATTAACCAGAAGAGTGACTGTCAGTTCACACAGGATCAAAGACTATGGGTCTGACTGTCACTTGACATACCTAGAATCTCTAATAACAGGTCTTGTTAAAGCTCCACTTAAGTAATGGGAGTCCAAGTCCAAAGAATAACAATTCTTCCCAGTTCATCTTGTGGTCACCGACCAGTCTCATAGAGCTATTCATAATCACAAGAGGTATCTTATT
The DNA here is from genome assembly GCF_001890085.2 of Hipposideros armiger. Classification (NCBI taxonomy): domain Eukaryota; kingdom Metazoa; phylum Chordata; class Mammalia; order Chiroptera; family Hipposideridae; genus Hipposideros; species Hipposideros armiger. The sequence continues at coordinate 2,881,919 of NW_017731559.1, forward strand.
TAAGCATTTAAATGTCTTGCCAATTCCTAAAATGATAAAGTGATTGGTTTTATTTTAATTACAGAATCAATACCTATTCATCACAAATACAGGCGGCACACCTCGTGTTATTGCCCTTCACAGGTGTTGTGTTTTTTACAAATTGAAGGCAAGACCCTCCACCAGCAAAAGATTATGACTCACTTTACTGCCATACTCGCTTTACTGCAGTGGTGTGGCGCCCCTCCTGCAGCATGTCCTAGGTATGCCTGGATACAAACAGCACTGGTGTCTATGAAATAATACTGAAACCACTTCCCCAACCCCTCCCCCATTTCTCAGATATAACCAGCACTAATCTATGATCTAGGGCTTCTAGGCTTTTAATGCCTCCCCACAGGCAAACCTGCAGAGATGGGTACGCACACACACATACAAGCGCAGTAGCTTTTAAATAGCTTTTTCACAAATAAACCTCGGCTACCCTCCACAGTTGGCTTTTGGCTCTACCTGACCTGCCCTTAATGGCACCTCTCCGGGTCTCCAAGGCCAGACTCCAGTGCTTGTCTCCAGCCCCAGTGTGTTCGCCACAGGTTTCAGTCCTACCCATCTTGGAAAGTCCTCTCTCTTACAAGCCTCACCCAAGACTCTCTGCCTAAACTAAATTTAACTGACTCCTTTCAGCTCAGGGGTCGGCAAACTGTGGCTCGCGAGCTACATGCAGCTCTTTGGGTACGTTCCGTCGCAACAGTTTGCCGACCCCTGGAAGAGCCAATCCTGTCCCTCAAAACAACTTAAAAATTATTCGAGAGCCATAAATATATGTTTACATAATCACCATTATGTGAATAATACCCTTTAAAAATTTTATAAATGAAACTATGATAGTTTTAATTTTCAATTTTACTTCAGAGCCACATGTATGTACCCCAGGAGCCGCATGTGGCTCGCGAACTGCAGTTTGCTGACCCCTGGCGGCTCTTCCATCTCAAGTTTGTCAACCCCTGTTTCACCTGGTTCCAGTCCAGCTGCTCCCCGGACCAAGTGAGTTATCCTGGGGCAGAGGCAGGTCAGCCCCAGGCAGCACGTGGCCAGGGTTCGGGGCATCTATCCTCACCACTTACATCAGCAGGTGTTCTGTGCCCAGAGCTCTCGAGTGTCATCTTTGTCCTAGGGGTAAAGAAACTTTTCCTTAGAGGGCCAAATATTAAATATTGTAGGATTGTGGGCCATAGGTCTCTGTGGTAAATACTGAACTCTGCCTGTTGTAGTTCAAGAGGAACCACAGCCAATTGGTAAGTGACGGGTGTGTGTGTGTATCCCAAGAAAGCTTTATTCACAACAACAGGCTCTGGCCAGTCTATAACTTGCTGGCTCCTGCCCTAGGATCAAGCAGAATTTATATTTATGAGAATTGCAAAGTTGTGTACATGGGGAGAGGTAGCAAGAGTATTTTCTTGCTTTTGTCTTGACTCCCTCATAAGACCATAAAATCATACAAGGCAGAGCCCAGATGTTACACTTCCTTCGAAATTCCCTAGAGTACCTCATTCAGAAACCATCAAAACTCACAATGAATTGAAGATCAACTGGATTGCATAAAATGTTCAGAAATGATAACTGCTGGCTGTTTTAGCTTTAACCCAGAATTTAGTAGTTACAAAGCTAGACCATCTCTACTTTTAAAGGTTAAGTCATATGGATATTTCACAACATGCTCCAGAGTTTAATTATTGGGTATATGACTGGATAGGAAAGTCTCTTTCAATAATAGTAATAGTTCAGGCAAGGCTACAAAAACAATGCCCCTTTGGCTGTATGTCAGCAACTACAGCAATTGTTAAACAGGCTCTGACAGAGACCTACATGAAAGCACATTTTGTCATTTGGAGAAGCTCCGAATAACAGCGACAGAATCCCATAATCCAGGCTGCCTTTAGAAAATCCTGATGAAGTAGTAACTAACTCATATTCAAATGCTGACTGAACGGCAACCGCGTGACAGGCACAAAGTTAAGCAATTTTTCCCTCATTGCCTGGTTTATTTCTCAGACACCCTATGAAGTAGTATTACAGCATTTTATAGGTAAGGAAATTAAGGTTCTGAGAAGATTCTCTGGGGTCATGTGGCTTATCAGTGACAAAATCAGTAATGAGAATCGGGATTCTGAGCTCCAAGTTAAGCATTCTCCTTTCTATCCATCATCCCCACTACCCAGCTGCTGCACTTTTCGGACTCCAGCTCAGTTTGTACACAAGATGCATCCTAGATTTTGACAATGCTCCAGAGATGGGCTGTCCCATCTGCTATGATCCTACACAAGTGTCCCCCTTTCTACACAAACCTGTCCACTTGTAGAAATGAGTACCATTTACATCTTTTTAAGAACATCTCTAAGCGGTTGTCAGATCATGACTCACTTCCTCAGTATAACTGTCCTCAACTTCAAGCCTGTACTCAGCCATCCCACCGCAGGGCGAGTGCAGGGCTGGATCCCCTCACCTCTGTCACTGTCCTAGATGGGCAAAGCTTGTGGCAGAACCTGGAGACACATCCCGCTCAAGCTCCAGGGAGAGGACAGAGAGGCCTCTGCCAGGAACAGCGGGGCTGGCCTGGCCAGTCAGGACAATCCAGGATGGGATGGATGGAGAGGCACGGAGAATCCTGTCCAGAGAGTAAGCCGTCTTCTGTTTTCTTTGGAGTCAGGCAGGCAGACAAAACAAATAATGACAGGACGTTTGGGGTGGAGGTTGGTCTGGCCTGACTTCTGATGGAAATCTCTGAAACTCTGTTTTACAGCCAACTTGGGGTGAACATATCCACATAACAAAGGATAATTTGTGTGAGTACCAGGCACACCTGTACATGGGTCTTTAAGTTATATATTTTTAGAGTTAGAAGGGCTCAGCTCGTCTTCACTTTACAGATAACCCCACTAGCTTTCAGTTTCTTTAAGTGACTCACCCAAGGTCATACTACCAGTTAGTATTAGACATTTCTGAGCTCTAACACCCACAAGTTTGAAAAATAATCCAAGTCACAAGACTAAAACAAAACTATGGAAGTAGATGGGAGTGTATACTGTTTGCAGTTTTTTTTTTTTCCGATGGAACATTCACACAATATGGCAACTGAACAGAGGGGTCAGGCCAGCAGCCTAAATCTATTCCTGATTTACCATTGGCTTTTGAAGAAATCATGCTGACGCTAGGAACATACCTTGAATGATATGTCTTATTGGCCAAGTGGAACATCTACTAAACACCAATTCAACTTAGCTTGCTAAATAGGAATAAACTGATAGCAATATTTTGAATTTGAATAACTTAGAGCACAGAAGTCAGAAGACAATAGCTCAAGTCCCCAGTCTGCCATTTGCTAGCTATGTGACCTTAGGACAAATTTGAGCCTTAATAGCCACATTTGTAAAACAGGAAAAACATCATCACACCTATCTTAAAGGGTGTTCTGCGATATTAAAACAAGATCAGATGTGTCCTAGCAATGGAAGTACTATGCAAAAATTAGGTAACTCTTTTTTCTTTAGTTTCTTGTAAACTAGAATGTCAATTTTAAACAGCTTTATTGAGATCATTTACATACCATAAAATCACCCTTTTCAAGTATACAGGTTTTTAGTAACAATTAGGTTATTTTTCTCCACTTTTCCTCTTATCCATCTGGGAAGCATTAATTCATCCTCCAAAGGTCAGCTCAAAAATGGCCTCCCCATAACATTTTGTCCTCATTTTTATTAGAGCACACTTTGCATGGTAATTTTCAAAATATATTCACCCTTCCTCCTATCAACTGTAAGACAGGGATAGAAACTACTAACATTTACATAGCACTTTACAGTTTGTAGACTGCTATCTATATAGGTTGTTTTGATCTACTTTTGTATCCTACACTGTGTCCATAGCAGCCACTTTATATTTATGAAATTAATGAATGACAATAATTTGAGTTCTTCTATGGCCTTAAGCGGCAGTAATAAGGTAAAGAACAAATTTTAAAGCTTCCCTCTCAAATTCCCCAACAGCACACTTGCATCAGAGAGGTTTTTTTATTTTTTTTATTTTTTTTAAGTTTTCTTGCCAAAGCAAATATTCCAAAGACAAAGAGGAATAATCCAAGCAAGGAAAAACTTGTTGGGCCACAGCTGGTCACTGATTATCACCTAGAAACTGCAAATCCAATTCTGATCTCCACTAGCCTCTGAACCCCTCCCCCATCTTACCTGAACCTGTGAAAGCCCAATGATTTGGTCATTCAAAAGAGTCAAATAGGGCCGGCTGAGTAAGAACTGGCTTGGGACGCCAGAGAGCCCCGGTTCGGATCCCACATATGAGGGCCAGTGACACTAC
>NW_017731559.1:2887915-2889594 GCF_001890085.2 Hipposideros armiger
ATCTCAAAAGTCCTAGGAGAGGCATTCATTGGCCATCAATCAGCCTGGATACTATCTCCAGGTAAAAGGATTTCAGAGATAAGTAAAAGCTACTTAACAATGGGAAGACTGCCTAGGAGATCCTGACTCAAGGGAAACTGAACAGCTATATTTTCTTTAAGGCACATAATTGCTACTATTTCTTGAGTTTTCACTACAGTGATGAGGTGTCTCTATATATCATGCTACTTAATAACTCTAATAATCCCATGAGGTATTGCTCTTCTTCAGAAAAAAAACTGTGGCTTGAAAGAGTAATGTACCCAAAGCCACAGTGCTAGTGAGAGGTCTACCCACTAACCCCATTCCCAACCGTCTCCCTAACACCTGCTTTCCTCTGCCCCCCCTCCCAGCCAAGGACCAGATGTTTGCTCTTCCACAAGCCTACCCTGCTGGGGATCCCCCTCATACACATACAGAAGGAGGGAGCCACAGCTCTTCTTCTGTCTCTTGGGCCCTTAGTACACAGAAGTTTAAGGAGAGGTTTCCTAGTCGGGGAAAACCTTTAATCTTGCCTTCCTCTGTGATTCACCACCTCTTTGCCGACACGCCTATAAGAAGGCACAAGGGCACAGGATTCCCAGAGCTCACTCTTTCATCGTGATCTGGTTTAATTAGTACTATATCCTTAGACATCCACCCCACACCACCCCCCAAACCACCCCCGTTTGCAAAGAGAAAACTGTGGACACACAAATGCAGTGAGGTGCTTATGCCCAAGGCTACTAAACCAAGGAAAAGCTGGACCAAGGAGGCAGGCTGCTGAGTTTCAGGCTGCATCCTGCTGCTAGCTAGTATTGTAACAAGAGGAAAGTCTACCCCTGACCCCTGTGGCCTCAGTTTCCAAAGACATGAAAGGGAGTTGATAAGGGAGGGGGGTTGTTTCTGTGTGAAGGGTGAAAAGGATAACTATTGCATTGTTCTGGACACCTGAAACTAACAATAAAAAAAAATAATAAAAAATAAAATAAATAAAAATTAAAAAAAATTCTATAGACAAAAAAAAAAAAAGGAAGCAACTTGCACTCTTTAGAAGACCAACCTGACTTATGCAAAGTAGGTAGGAGTGTTCCACTTCTGTGCCGGAGCAAGTGTTTTCTTTCTTTACCTCTCCTTAAACCTTTATCTTTAGGGGAGGCAAAAAAGAAACAAGGTGGTAGAGCCTTCTAAAGCAATTTATAAAGAATTCGTTGTGTATGTGACAGAATTAAGAAAATTAAAAAGTCAGGTTAAATAAGATCCCTACCCCTCTCTACCCACTTTCCTCCTTCCCTTTGATGCCACATCCTCAATTCAAAAATCAGGCGACCACTGCTGAAAAGAGCTCAAAACAGGCCAAACCAGTCGCTCACACTTGCCACCCTCTTCCAGACCACAGGGAAAAGTGCGTGGCCGGAGCAAGAAACCAGAGGTGGGGGGAACTCCAGGGACTCCATCGTTAGACCAGCTTCCCAGGGACCGACTGGACCTGCGCCCCCTCGGAGGACAGGGGCATAAGGTCTGCTGCACGGCCTGCAGCCCGGCGGGACTCGCGGTCCCGCCACGACCTCCATAGCCCTCCCGGGTCCCCGGAGACCACTCACCTGCGCCAGGCACAGCAGCAACAGGAGGAGACCCAGGGCCGGGCCGCGCGCACTCAT
>NW_017731559.1:2889781-2891671 GCF_001890085.2 Hipposideros armiger
TTAAAAAAAAAAAAAGAGTCAAATAGTCCTGGCCATGTTGGAGATGGTAAAATACAGTCCTTGACCTCAAGGAGCCTGCAATCTATATAGTTCAATTCCAACAATATTTCTCTATCTTTCCACAAGCACCCTAAGAGCTATGCATAGTTGTTCATCTGATTTTACAGAGGAGACTGAGGCTGCAGGGGATTACTGGCTCACCCAAGGTTACTCTTGGTAAGAGGAAGCGTCAAACAGGACCCACACCCGGGTCCTTTAACTCAGTCTTTTGCCAGGGAGTAAATGCTGCTGTCGAAGTTTCAACAGAAGATTTAGAACGTCAGAGGGAAGGCATTCTGGTTGGGGGAACAGGATAAAAATGTCATGGATGATGGAGCATTTGAAATGGGCCTTGGAAAATGGGCATGGTTTTGATAGCAAGTAGTTTATTTGGCTGGAGAGCTGATGCCCTTCACAGAGCTGTGGGTAAAAGGGCTGAAAGGGGCACCTGAGATCAGATTAGGGATAGTCTGATGCAGGCTTCCGCAGTAGGTAATGTCATCCTTAAAACACAATGCAATATCCCTTTTAGGAGGAGTTGAGGGTGGAGAAAAGTTACCCAGAGAGAGATCATACTGTCTTCATGACCAGAGGAGTCTTTGTTCTGGGTAATAAGACAAACACTGAAGGAATACAAAGGCCTATTCAGCAAGTGGTTTTCTTTCTGCCCACTCGCTAAAATAAAAAAAACCTAGTTTCTCTTGACTACTTATGTTAGTAGGATATCTGATCACAGCATCAATCAAGGAGTAAAAGAGACTGGAAAAGATTACCCACATTTTGCTCCATTTTCAGATGGTTGTTCTTTAACACTCTCAGGCCAAGAGATTAAATCATTCCCAATCTCAGAAAACGCCATTTTAATGGCTTAATTCCTACCCAGGCCTCACTATGTTCCACGTTTCTCAGCAAAAAAGCTTATAAAAATTAGTCAGGAGAGATATATATTGTTTCTCAAAATTGTACACATTATTTGGATGACAACAGGTTTTTTAAAAACCACGCAGTCTAGTAGTAGTGTTAGTTCATCATCTGTAAAAATTTTAAATTAAGCAAAGCAAAAATCCCTCCAAAATGTATTTTAGACCTTACAGAGGACGGTTAGTCTGTAATTCTGTGACAGAACTTTATTAGTGCTCACCCTGAACTCAGATGAGCTGCTATCATTGGTAAGAATTCTAAAAGTTAGTACCTTCCCCCCAGGCTGTCCAGGTGTTTTGTAAATCTCTGCAGACTTGACTTGAGGGAGTTCAATTGTAAATTAACAATAGGAATTTTTCTAGTTAAGCTTTACAGACCTGTCCAAGGCTTCCAGGCAGCTTGCAAGAGACTCGTGACCAACCTCTGACCTATCTCAAAAGTCCTAGGAGAGGCATTCATTGGCCATCAATCAGCCTGGATACTATCTCCAGGTAAAAGGATTTCAGAGATAAGTAAAAGCTACTTAACAATGGGAAGACTGCCTAGGAGATCCTGACTCAAGGGAAACTGAACAGCTATATTTTCTTTAAGGCACATAATTGCTACTATTTCTTGAGTTTTCACTACAGTGATGAGGTGTCTCTATATATCATGCTACTTAATAACTCTAATAATCCCATGAGGTATTGCTCTTCTTCAGAAAAAAAACTGTGGCTTGAAAGAGTAATGTACCCAAAGCCACAGTGCTAGTGAGAGGTCTACCCACTAACCCCATTCCCAACCGTCTCCCTAACACCTGCTTTCCTCTGCCCCCCCTCCCAGCCAAGGACCAGATGTTTGCTCTTCCACAAGCCTACCCTGCTGGGGATCCCCCTCATACACATACAGAAGGAGGGAGCCACAGCTCTTCTTCTGTCTCTTGGGCCCTTA
>NW_017731559.1:2892064-2892868 GCF_001890085.2 Hipposideros armiger
TGCCAATTTATAATGAAAAGACTAAATTATAATGAATATCTGTAGCAATGCTCAAACCCAGCCCTAGGTAGGACTGTGGTTCAGGTGACATTTCTGTTCCCACTCTACAAACTGATTAAGTTACTTACTGTCTTGCCTCCCCACCTCCTCAGCCCTGAGATGTCAAACCGGCTGGCTGGGCACTGAAACTATAGGGATTTCCTCTTGAACCCTGTGTGTTCCATGATGACCTCCTGGCCCTAATCCAGCTGTGTGCTCTCCTGCTCCTGGTGGTTCCACTGATAAAGTAGTATGCTTTATGCATGGGTACTCAAAGGTATTGTCACTGAACCAGCAGCATCACCATCACCTGGGAACTTGTTAGAAATGCAAATTTATGGGGCTTCACCCTGGACATACTGTTTCCAAAACTCTGGGGATGAGCCCAACCCTTTGTGCTTTAACAAGCCCTTCAGGTGATTCCAATGCATGCTCAAATTCCAGAACTACAACTGTAATGTATTCCTTGGATCCTGGTGGGTTAGTTACCCTTCCAATTTTAGCAAGTCCTTATGGAAAAACAAAACAAAACAGAACCTTTATAAAGTAATTGATGTGAGTAAAGGAAATTTCAAGCACCATATGAAACATTTCTGGAATGGGCAAAAATTTTGATGCCCCACAAATTATGTCCACTAGTCATAAAACAGTAACAAAGATCTTTTAGCTATCTCTCTCTCTCTCTCTCTCTCTCTCTCTCTCTCTCTCTCTCTCTCTCTCTCTCTCTCTCTATATATATATATATATATATATATATATATATAT
>NW_017731559.1:2892993-2909001 GCF_001890085.2 Hipposideros armiger
AATCAGTGTCACATTGTGGTATATTTTCTCCTTCTATGAAAATTGTTTTAACATGGCTGAGATCCTAAAAGTTTTTTTGTTTAAATAATATTCAATACCACTATTATTATATACAATAGTCAACATTGATTGCATAATAATAAAGGACAAAACAAGAGGGAAAATGAAATTATTAGACATACGAATCTTTATAAATGCAAGAACATCCTCCAGAAAACTTTTATGTATTTGAAAACATATATGTAAATATATGGACTTTTTAAACAAGTGAGAACATACAGTATACATTTTGTAGCTTGATTTTTTATATTTAGCGATACAGTTTTTCACCTCACTATTTTTACTAGGTCTTTTGGACTTCATTATATGTATATAACATTTCTGAAGCCAGAACGATGTAGGCCAGTCTCAGGACAGTGCCTAAGTCAATGAAATATAATTCATCAACCAATAAGTATTTCAAAATAAATCTCAAATTGTGTTTCTGGTACAGTGAAGGGTTTGTATGGTTCCAGTAATGCTGCATAAATTCACCTTTTCTTTTCTGTATGCTTCTTTACATTCCTGAGCTTGTGTGGATTCCATAAAGCTTTACATCTTTCTGTGCCCTCTGCTTTCCTCATGATACTGCATCATAGAAATCTAAAAGCTATTGAACATTTCCCTTAGGAGGAGAGATGAGAAACGTTCACCAAGACAAAATTCTTTTACTTAGCAGATGGAAGGGTATTCATGTTAATAGTTTTGGATCCATTACATAATTTATTTAATCAATCTCCTGCTGGACATTTGGTTTGTCACTTTTGTTACTGGAAATAATGATACAATGAACATCCCTGTACCTAAATCTTTGCAATTATATACAAATAGAACTGTTGGAATAGATAGATGACAGATAGATAGATAGATAGATAGATAGATAGATAGATAGATAGATAGATAGATAGATAGATAGATCTCAAAGGAAATGTGCATTTTAGTTTTGATTATTGCCAAATTGCTGTTCAGAGAGATTGCAGTTTACACCTTTGCTAATAACATATGGAAGTACCAGATTCTACCTTTTCGCCAGCACTTATTTTTGCTATTCTGATAGGTGAAAAATGGCATCTGTGATTTTACTTATTTTGTAAAATATTGTGATGCTTTCATTTGTGATTTATTAATTATAAGTGAGATTAAGAATCTTTTCATACATTTATAAATTATTTTATTCCCTTTTCTGTGTTCTTCATTTTCTATTATTTTTCACATGACTTATAAAAGCTCTTTATTTATTAAGAAAATTAACCTGTTGGTCTAGCATATGTGTTGCAGATATTTACTAATACTAATTTACTAGTTTTCAGGGTTATAAAAATTATTTCATATTTTCCTCTCGTTTTAATGATTTTTATGAAAATAATGATCCATGTGGGATTCTTTTGCTGTAAGGAATGATGAAAGGGTCCAGTTCCCCGCCATCCCCAGAGGCTGGGCAATCACATGGATATCTGCTCTCCTTAAAGTCATTTATTGGTTTTTGTGTTGTCAAATCTAAGAACATTTGTTCTCATCTCACTTGACCTCTTAGTAGTCGTCAACACAGATGACCACACTGTCCAACATAAAACATGTTCTTCTTTAACCCTCACTCTCCTGGGCTACTTCATTAGCTAAGCATCCACTATATCTCATCTTCTAGACTAGGGATGTGATTTGATCAGCATATTCATATTAATAAAATTTCATTACAACAAAGTAACTGATTTCTTCTAATATAGAAGCTTTTTGTTTTCTTCTGCTAACCTGACTTGGAATCTTCAGAGTAGACAGTGATTCAAGTGGGCAAAGAAAAAAATGCCTAACTACTAGTGTGGTGGACTGTTCTATGACGTGACCAATGTCTGTCCTAAAGCTGGGTCCAGGCCAGAATGGAGGTTGTTTACTGCACACCCCCCCTCTTAGAGACCATCTGATTGTAACTGATGTTCACTCTGACATATATCAGCACTCCTGTCTTGCCTCCTGCTATGTGCTGGTTTCTGGAACAGGTTGTTGTCCTGACCTAGTCAAGCACGGGAAGTAATTTCCTGTACCTGGTAGCATTCACGTACTAGTACCTGTGACTTGCCCCTTCCCCTTACCTTATATAATTCTTTGGCACCTGCCAAGCGGAGCAAGGATCCATTTTGTCTTGCAGCTGCCTAAGACATGCCTCATATGTAAGTTTCCCTTAATAAACTCTGTTATAATTACCAGGCTGGCGTGGCCAGCTTCTTTCTGCAGTCTTTCCCTGCCCTGTGTTTAGAGGTAGACTTTCAGTCTCAGGGTTTTTCCCTCAGTCTGCATGTATGAACACTACTGCACAGATTGCAAGTTTGTCTAGTTTCTAACTTGAAGGCTGACGTTCAATAATAAGAAATGAAGGTAGAGCTGGGCCTTTGGAGTACTAGGATGGGGCCACCTTCACCTGGTGATATCTAAGCCAGTTGCTGAGGAACCTGGCATTTCTTCACTTTGCTTACTGGGTTTTGTTTTGTTTTTCGCTTTTCTCCCTTGTATTAGTCAGCTCAGACTACCATAACAAAATACCATAGACTGGGTGGCTTAAACAACAGGTATTTATATCTCATGGTTCTGGAGGCTGAGAAGTGCAAGATGAAGGTGCCCAGAGTTCAGTTTCTAGTGAGGACCCTCTTCCTGGCTTGTAGAGGGCTGCCTTCTCACTATGTACTCAGGTGGTCTTTCCTTGATGCTGTGTGTGGAGAGATAGATGTGTCTCTTTTTCTCTTTGTGTAAAGTCACCAATCCTGTTGGATTTAGGCCATACCCTCATACATCATTTTACCTTAATTGCCTCCTAAAAGCCCTGACTCTAAATACAGTTACATTGGGGGTTAGGGCTTCAACAGTGAATTTGGGTGGGGGAACATAATTCAGCTCATAGCACCCTGCCTTTTGCTCAGGGCTGCATTATGACTTTTGTGGGTTCCAGGCACTTTTGCCTTTGGAGGTCTCTTCCTCCTCTTTCGGAAAGAAACAAAAACAAACAAAAACAAAAAACAGAAAAAACCACCCCATTTAAAATTATATTTTACAACTGTATTTGTATAAAGACAAATATAATCCAAGGAGTCTTCATTAGTATATATTCATTATTACTATATTACTTTTCTTCTGATTTTAAAAGAAATTGAAATTAGAACATTTTCACGGGACCTTTAAAGCATCAGGGGCCCTAAGCACTGTGCCTGCTGTGCCTAATGGAGAAGTTGGTCCTGTTTTTGTTGCTAGAGCCATAGAACTTCCAGTAGGATTCACAAAAATTGTAGGTTTTGCTGATAGACTACCCCCTAAAAGGTCTAGGCACAGCAACTAGGGGGGCTTTAAAGAATCGTATCGTATGTGGATAGTGGGGGTAGGATGACAGTTGGACACAGGTATAGGAGTAAGTGATCAGCTCACATCTCTCTCTGTCAGACTACACATTGCCAACACATTGTGGTGAAATATAGGAGATCTTGAGTTAACGCTTCTGCCAAACCCCTAGGGAGTTTCAAGTTGAGCATTTTTGAGAACCTCTTTTTGGTAATAGACTTTTTTCTTTCTTTTTTTTTTTAATATTTTTATTGGGGAATTGGAACAGCACTGGGGAATTGGGGGAAGGGGAACAGACAAGTTGCTGTCGTTTTGTTCTTTAGTCTAGTTGTGGAGGACGTTGCTTCACTGGCCCAAGTTGGCACCATCATTGCGCTCTTCCCCGGGCAAGGCAGATCAGTCGCCGGCTTCTGGACGGCCACTCACTGCGGCTGCTGGCCACTCATGCTGGCTGCTGGCTACACACGGTAGCCCATGGCAACCCACTGCAGCAGTGGTTGCAGCCTACACCATCGCCGGTGACTCACGGCAACCCAGCTCCAGGTCGAGCTGTTATTCAGCATCTTAGCTGTAGAGGGCAGTGTCACTGGCCCTCATATGTGGGATCCAAACCGGGGTCCTCTGGCGTCCCAAGCCAGCTCTTAACCACTGCGCCACTCGGCCAGCCTCTTTTTTCTTTTTTTTTTTAATGAATGTTTAACATATAAAAAGTGTACAAATCTTATATGTAAAGTTTGATGAGTTTTTATATATTACATTAGCTATCTATTAGTTCATAACAAATTACCCCAAAATGTAGTAGATTAAAAGAACTAACATGTATTATATCACTGTTTCTGTCAGCCAGGGGTTTTGGATGGTTCTGACTCAGGTGCCCTTATGAGGTTGTGGTCACGATATCAGCCAGGCTACCATCATGGGCAAGCTTGACTGGCAGGAGGCCTCGGCTTCTCTCCACGTGGGCCTCTCCGTAGGGCTGCTTGAGTGTCCTCAGAACTTGGCAGCTGACTTCCTCCAGAGTGAGTGATTCAAGAGAGAACAGGCAGATGCCTGTTATGATCTAGCCTCAAAAGTGACATGCCATCACTTTGGCCATGTCTTACTGATCACACAGACCAGTCCTGATACAGCGTAGGTGGGGGACTACACGAGGACAAGAATATCAGAGGAGGGGAGCACTGGGAGTCTTCTTAGAGCCTACGTTACCACAGGTCCATGTAGCTGCCACCCAGAGGAAGCACGCAGTACATTTTCAGCACTCTAGAAGGCTTCCTCATGCCTTTTCCTGGTCAATATCATCAGCCCCCCCCCCCCCAACCAAGAGGTAGCCACTATTCCGACTTCTGGCACCTTGAATTGGTTTTATCTGCTCTTGAACTTCATGTAGATGGAATCATATTCTTTGTGTCTGGTTGCTTTCACCCAACATTATGAGATGTGCGGACGTGAGACTCATCCTCATTGCCTATAGCAGTTCAGCTTTAAAAGAAAAATGTTTTTATTATTAAAGAGTATTCTAAGGTATAAATATACCATGGCAGACATTTGGTTTGTTTCCAGTTTGGGCTGCTATAGAGTTATGAACATTCTTGTATATGTCTTTTGTTTGAAATATGCACGCAATTCTTTTGGGTGCTGCAATAGACTTTTAAAACTCCATACTTAAACAAGCCAAATTTCACAGACATCTTCATTTAAAATAGCTTACAGCTACAACTCATGACTTTAGTGTCAGTAAATGTGACTGACTCAGAAATGGGACATTATTGGTCAGAATTATGGTAAAATATTGTTCACCCGAATAAGAATATTTGATTTGGTGATTAATCCAGTCATGGGGTTACAGTGTAACTTCCACTCAGATCTGATGCTACCAGCATTAGAATAACTTGAAACTTGGCAGTCAGAGATTCACACTGGTGTTCCCTTTTCTGGAGGATTCAGTCACATGACACAATTTCCTTTGTGTGGGGTACTTTTTGGCCTAATGTTTCCTAAATTAGGGAGTCCAACTCTTGTAAACTGAAGACTTTCTTTCTAAGGCTATTCTTACAAGTCCAACTGTGGGAAGTGGGAACAATAACAGCATTTTCCTTGTTAAAAATTAGAGTTTAAATCCTAGCGAGGGAGGGAAGAAGGGACCAAAGATAGGAGAAGTGATCTTTCCTGTTGACAGAGATAAAACTGACAAGGCACCTGAGAACTGAAAGTTTTTAATTAGCTTCCTTCAATTGTTAAAACATGACTTCATTCATAGTTTTAAGTTATCTAAAAGTATTGCAAAAAAAGGGGATAAGAGCATCATGAAGAGAGTCTAGGAGTTTCCAGACCCACTAATGCACAATTATTTAACTGAGGGCTAAGTATAATAGTCAGAGAGCCTGGAGAAAATATCTGTGTATTACTGGTGTATCTCATTGTGTTCATAGGTTAAGCAGAGTAAAGAGACTTCCTCAGTCCCTCAGTTAGAGGAATGTGAAATAAATTATTCTAATTTTGCACAGAAAGCATATAACTTGTTTTTGGTTTGTTTTCATTTTTCTCCATATTTTAAAGCTCAGGTAAGTACAAAAGCATGAGCCGATGTGGGAGAATGAGATGGAAAAACTCTAACATGTGTGACTCTGTTCACCTCAACATGGTTCTATGCACAAATTTTTTAGCATGTTGTCACAGTGAGATAAAACACATTCACTGAAACCAATTGACCAGCACAGATGAATCTATTTTGTCTCATTTTAAGCAGTAAGGTAGTAAAACGTTAACTCACAGGCTCATCTACATTGCACCAGACCAGGGGTCAGCAAACTGCAGCTCGTGAACCTCATGCGGCGATTTGGGTACGTTCCGTCTCACAAGTTTGCGAACCCTGGAAGAACCAATCCTGTCCCTCATAAAAATTTAAAAATTATTCGAGAGCCATAAATATATTTTTACATAATCACCATTATGTAAATAATATCCTTTACAAGTTTTATAAATGAAACTATGATAGTTTTATTTTCATTTTCTTTTTTTTTTAAGATTTTTATTGGGGGATTGGGGGATGGGAACAGCACTGGGGAATTGGGGGAAGGGGAACAGACAAGTTGCTGTCCTTTTGTTCTTCAGTCCAGTTGTGGAGGACATTGCTTCACCGGCCCAAGTTGGCACCATCATTGCGCGCTTCCCGGGTAAGGCAGATCGGTCCCCGGCTTCTGGACAGCCGCTCACTGCTCCAGATTGAGCTGTTGTTCAGCATCTTAGCTGTAGAGGGCAGTGTCACTGGCCCTCATATGTAGGATCCGAACCGGGGCCCTCTGGAGTCCCAAGCCAGCTCTTAAACAATGCGCCACTAGGTCGGCCCTTATTTTCATTTTCAATTTTACTTCAGAGCCACATGTACATACCCAAAGAGCCACATGTGACTCGTCCGTCTCAAAAGTTTGCTGACTCCTGCACTAGCGAGATCTTGCATCTTTATAGTGGAGCACTGCCGCGTCCAGCGCGGCTAGTCGAACGGGCTGGAGTGGGGCAACAGAAGATTAAGAAAGACAGACAAAGAAATACTTGAAAGCGGGAGCTAGGTGGATAGCTGTCTCCTGATGGGAGAACAGTGACCCAGTCTAGCAGCCGTGCTTTACTTAGATAGTCTTGCTTATGCGGGGACAGGAAAGGGGAGGAGATAGCCTTGGGCAGGGAACTTTCCATGCACCATCTGCAGATTGTTAGCAACAAATGCATCGGACTCAAGATGTTTAGTACCCGGCATAAAAACAGGCACATAGATCCATGGAACAGAATAGAGAGCCCAGAATTAAATCCAGGCATATACAGGCAGTTAGTCTATGACAAGGGAAGCAAGAATTTACATTGGGGTAAAGAGAGTCTATTTAATAAATGGTGTTGGGAAAATTGGACTGGCACATGCAAAAAAAATGAAACTGGACCACCTCCTTATGCCATATACAAGAACAAATTCAAAATGGATTAAAGACTTAAATATAAGACCTAAGACCATAAAACTCCTAGAAGAAAATATAGGGTCTAAATTTGCAGACATTACCCTGAGCAATATTTTTACTGATACATCCCCATGGGCTAGGGAAGTAAAAGAAAAAATGAACATATGGGACTACATCAAACTTAAAAGTTTTTTTACAACAAAAGAAATCATCAAAAAAACAAAAAGGAAGCCTACTGAATGGGAGAAGATATTTGTCAATGAGACATCTGATAAGGGGTTAATATCCAAAATATATAAAAGGCTCATGCAACTCAACACCAAAAAAACAACCCAATTAAAAAATGGGCAGGGGATATGAAGAGACATTTCTCTAAAGAGGACATACAGATGGCCAACAGGCATATGAAAAAATGTTCAACCTCACTTAGCATTAGGGAAGTGCAAATAAAAACCACAATGAGATACCACCTCACCCGGTCAGAATGGCTATCATCAATAAATCAACAAACAACAAATGCTGATAAGGTTGTGGGGAAAAGGGAACCCTGGTGCACTGTTGGTGGGACTGCAGACTGATGTAGCCACTATGGAAATCAGTATGTAGGTATCTCAAAAAACTGGAAATGCAACTACCTTATTACCCAGCAATTCCACTCTTAGGTATTTATCCACAAAAACCCAAGACATTAATCCGAAAAAATATATGAACCCTTTGTTCATTGTGGCGCTATTCACAATAGCCAAGACTTGGAAACAACCAAAATGACCATCGGTAGATGACTGGATTAAGAAACTATGGTACATTTACACAATAGAGTTTTACTCAGCTATAAAGAAGAAGGAAATAGTACCATTTGCAACAATATGGATGGAACTAGAGAACATTATGCTAAGTGAAATAAGTCAGTCAGAGAAAGACAAACACCATATAATCTCACTTATACGTGGATTCTAAAAAACTTAATAAATGAGAAATGTAAACAGAAATAGTCTCAGAGACACAGAGGAAAAACTGAGGGTTGCTAGTTGGTAGGGGGTGGGGATGAAGGAGAAGGGGAAGGGATGAGACAATACAAATTGGTAACTACAATATGGCCTCAGGGATAGAAAAGACAGTTTGGGGACTATAATCAATAATGTTGTAAATATTTTGTAGGGGGCCAGCTGGACTCATGTCTTGTTAGGGAGACCACTTCATAGTCGGTGTAGAGGCCTGACCACTGCACTGTATTTCTGAAGCTGATGTTGAATAATAATGTATGTCAACTATAATTATACATACATATAGTCACGGGACGTGGAGTAGAGAGTGGGAATGAGTCAATGGAATTGTAATAGATAAGCATGATATCGGGGGTGGGAGGGCAGTAGATGGGGGAGGAAGGTTGTTTCTGTGTGAAGGATGAAAAGGATAACTATTGCATTGTTCTGTACACCTGAAACTAACAATAAAAAAAAAAAAGATGTTTAGTACCCAATGTATCGAACCCACCTGCGGGTGCTGGAAACCTCCTCCGTATGCTGAGGTGCTGCACCAGCCTTGCTAAGGACGCAGCCAGAGAGTGTGCCTTGCCCCAGCCTCTCCTTTACAGCTCCGGATGGGTCTCTTGGTCCCTGGCAGAGCACAAAGTACTTTCTTTCTTGGAGACAAAGCAGAAGCAATGTATTCTGAGTGGTGCCAACGTTTCCTAGAAAGTGTTAGAAGTGGTTTCACAGATACAGTTCTACTGATCATTAGAATTATTTCAAGACAACTATTTATTTTAATTTGACCTTAGTCCTGACCAGTCACCAGGATGAGTCATTCATATGCTCTCCAACACAGTACTAGAATTTGGTGATTGAATTCACCAAAATTCGCTAACCAAGAGCAAAGTTGTGGAGCAAAAAGAAGTCTGGAATTTGTCAGCCCTTACAGTATATGGCCATGCTTCTTCATGGGGTTTGTTGCTAACTCTCCTCTCCTTGAGAATTTCTCCTTACCTGATACATGTTTCACATCCCACTGCTGTCCATTTCACTTCATCTTTTTTTTTTTTTTGCTAACTTTCCTTCTTGCTTCAAAGTTCCTTCTCAGTTTTTATCTCTTACCAGAGACTCCCTCTTTCATCCCATGACTCTGATCATCACTTCTACATAGGTCATGTCCCAAATCAGTAACAGACTTGTCCTAAACCAGCGGTTCTCAACCTGTGAGTCGCGACTCCTTTGGGCATTGAATGGCCCTTTCACAGGGGTCGCCTAAGACCATCGGAAAACAAAAAGATATTTACATTACTATTCATAACAGTAGCAAAATTACAGTTATAGAGTAGCAACGAAAATAATTTTATGGTTGGGGGGTCACCACAACATGAGGAACTGTATTAAGGGGTTGCAGCATTAGGAAGGTTGAGAACCACTGTCCTAAACATTAAGCTGCTATTTATAACTGCCTTCAGAAATCAATTTCACACATTCTTCAAACTGAACATGTCCAAACTCTCTCTCTCTCTCTTTCTCTCTGTCTCTCTCTCCTCTTCTCTCCTCTCCTCTCCTCTCCTCTCTCTCTCTCTATCTCTCTCCCCCACCACCCCAAACTCTGTTGTTCTTTCCTATTTCCTAGTACAGTTATTGGCACCATCCACCATGTAACAAACCTTGTGTGTGAAAAAGATTTAACATAAGCAGGCCTGAGACTGCTATCCTTAGAAAGTCTTATGTACAAGGTTGGCCATTGGCTGGCATCTGGGGACTTCACTGGCAAACAGTTCCCTAAACTGATACAAAGCTTTCCCTAAATGATGATGGCTCACTGTACCTAATTGTTTGTACAAACCATGTGGTTTATGCTGAATGCCTGTTTTCCTTCTGGAAGTCTGGGATTTCAGTAAATACTAGGCAGTGTGCTTATGTGGCCAGCTCCCATTTAAAAGCCTGGGTGAGTCTCTACCGAGCTTCCCTAGTAGACAACACTTTGCAGTGTTCTCACAACCCATCACTTGAGGAATTAAGCTCACTGTGTGAATCCGCTGGGAGAGGACCCTTGAAAGCTGGTACCGGATTGCCTCTGTCTTCTTTACTCCATTTCCCTTCCCACTTCCTGATTTTACTATATGCCCTTTTGCTGTCATCTTAGCCGTGATGAGCCCTGGGAGTCCTCCTAGCAAATCACCAAAACTGGGGATAGTCTTAGGGTACCCTGGCATACCTTAGTATAATTCCTAACTCTCCTTTACTTTTCCTCACCTTCTATGTTCAATGGATCACTAATTATCAATAGCTCTACCTATTTTGAAAAATATGGCCCGTACTCTCCACTCTCACTCCCTTCATGATACCACTGTGACTGCACCTGGCACCACTCTCCCAGGCTCTCCCCCACTAAAAAAGCAAAACCCAAAAGTTGGAAGACAGCACCAAGCCAACACGATGAGGGAGGTGATCTCTCAAAGCCAGTTTCCTCAGCTGCAAGACAGGAATGTTAACAGTGCCTGTTTCATAGGGCTGTTGTCAGGGGTAAATGAGAAAATACATATACACTTTATGAGATTATCTATGTAAAGTGCTTAGCATATAACAATCCTTCAACAAATGTTACCTAGTTTCTATTGTTATTAATAATCTGCAGACTCAACCTGGTCACTACCTGTGAGGCTCAGCCAGTTCTAGCATCAAAACCACTTTGTTACAAAATTAGGACCTCAGCTTCTCACCCCTATAATCTGCAGTGCAGGCCCACCTCGAAACGGAGGCATCTCCATTGGATTCCAGCTAGCCTGGCATTTGGGAGTGATCTTATCCTCTTAGTAGGTGCCCCAGTGTGCGGTAATGATGAGACATAGCTTTCTTGTGGTTGCAGAGGATGGATGGAGCAGGGGAGGAAGCCAGGAAGGCCATGGAGTTCTCTAGGCTCCTGATGTTACCACTGCAAATATTTGTTTCCTAAATAAGAAGTTGTGCGAAACCATCAGTTATTTCAGAAGAAAAAGCCATTGCAAAGGACTGAGGACTAAGGAGCATCGCAGACAATAAAAATAGAAATTAAGATGTACACACACACACACACACACACACACACACACACACACACGATCAATATCTGAGGTGATGAATGTGTTATGTGTTAACTAGATGGGGGACTCCTTTCACAAGGCATACAGCTATACCTTGAAAATATTGCCGGTTTGGTTCCAGACTACTGCGATAAAGTGAGTAATAATCTTTCTGCTTGGTGGAGGGTCTTGCCTTCAATTGTAAAAACACAGCATGTCTCTGAAGTGCAATGAAATGAGGCATACCTATATCAAATCATCATAATGTACAATTAAGAGTTTCTGTTTTTAGTATCTTTTGTGACTATCCCAGGAATTTTTGTCTGAATGAAAAACCTTTTGGCATTATTACAAGTTATCCACAGTAGAAATAATGAAATCATGGGTCCATAAGTAACATAAAGCATGCTGAGCTGAATTATTAACTCTAAAATTCCATTTTATTACAATCACATATAAATAACTTCTGACTAAAAGGAAACAGGAAAAAGCAGTAAAGGCAAATTGGGTAGTACATTAACTTTATTTTGAATTATAACATGGACTGTTTCATCAAACAAATGGATATAATAAAAAACTTTGTGGTTCAATTAAGCAAATGACTTGCATTGGAATTGCTAATTTTGAGTCTTGGGGTGCAGAGCTCATTGAATTGTGAATTAGATTGACATGAAATAAGAACCATCTAACTGTGTGGAAAATAAATGCAATTTAACTTTAAAAAACAGACCTTTTATTCAGTCTTTGGTGAATGATTAATATAATCATATTCTCTGCTATGGATAATATAATAATCTCATCTAGACCAAGTGTGTGCCTTCTAAGCTGGAGACCTCTTACCTACAGTAAGAAGGCCTCCATTAAAGGTTGTTAAAGCTGCTGGATTCATTTTAAATGGCTCTAATATTGATCAAAAACATTATCCACCTAAAATGATCTGATAACTAGGCCAAGGACAACATGTTTTAGTGAAAAACACTGTTTCTGATTTCATCCCATTTTGTCTTTTGGAGCTTTGTTTTCAGTACCTATAATACTTACTGTTTTGATTTATATCAGTGATGAGCAACCATTTTTGGCCTGAGGGTTAACTATCAGTGAAAAATATAAAGCATTTAAGGCCACATTATTTTCCTCTTCAAAATAAATACAGCCATATGGAATTCCCATGAAATGTATATTTGTACAACTTTGCTGAATAAAAGAAAGTCAATGAGGAAATTGGCTAGTAGTTAAATGCTTTTTAGCTACTAATATGTGTTTATATGTGGGTATTTTAGCAATAGAGACAGAGCTTTCTAAATTTTTATCCTGAAATTAGATTGCAGATAGTAATCAAAATAAGCTGTTTTGTTGCTTGACTATTTTTATTGATCATAAATTTTATGAGAATACCTTCTAATTTTAAAAATTATGTTCTTTTGTTTACTGACTTAAAGAAAATGCTTTAGTAACACTGAAAATTGGTTTAAAAAAATCTTTTGGGATTTATAACATTTCCCTCCATCTTAACATGTCTTTACATAGAACACTGGCTGGAAACCATAGCAAAACATCAACAAGAAAACAAAAGAACTGTTTAAATAACAGAAATACCAACAGTGTTTATTACAGTAGGTTATGGAAAGGTTTCGTTTTTGTGTGTGCAGTTAGGCACTGACTGAGGCATTTAGACACCATTGAGTATAAAGTGCATCAAATATAAAATTTGACACTCCCTTCAAAGAAATAATTTAATAAAATTCTAGAATCAATCAGCTCAAGAACATGCAAGACGAACACTTATTAAACACTAATAATAGTCTTTTATTACCTATACTCCTACAATAGTAAAGCAACATACTGTACTTGCATATATCACATTTTATCCAAGGACCTCAAAGTCATTGTATCAAGCTACATAGTGTTGGAAGTTCAAGATTCCACAGCATGTTAAGTCTACTTAGTTATGGCAAGGGAAATAGATTGCCCACAATATAACCAAAATAAAAGCTCAAAGAAACAAGCCTAAATTTCCTGTGGTTTGTAATTTTCTGAATTTCCAAATTTGTCATTTGTATCCTACCATACCTACAATATGGACTCCAGGTAAAAATGATTTTTACATATTAGGAATTAGATGAGGATCAACTCACAAATAAACAATTTGTCTTTTGCATAGTTCAACAGTCCATCTTTGAAAAGTACAAGGCGGAATGACCGGCTTTTTAATAATGTAACTTTATACATTGTTGAGTCTTAGGAACCATGGCTATGATCCTTGGGTAGAAGAAAACATTTTACACTGGGATGACATACGTTATATAAAATATGATGCAGTTATATCTTTTAGCACACTTATATTTAACAAAAAAGCAAAAGTGCATCGATTCATTGAAGGTCAGACTTTCAGTCTAAAAGCTTACAGTCTTTCTGTCTCCTTGCTTAAACCTCTTAGAAGACTTAACAATAAGAGTTTAACTGAGAGGCCCAAGTTAGTATAGTTTAAAATGAGTTTCTGTGGAATCCACGAAACGGCTAGGTCCCCCCGGAGTGGGGTTATAGGCCAGTGTGAGAAGCCCACCGTACGTGAGGGAAGAGCCCCCTGAGCTGTCCTGTCCTTGATTCAGGGCACAAAGCACAGCACTTCTTGGTCAGGGACCCAGGGTGGGCATTTGGAGCATTTTCCTTCTTAACAGAATTTCCAACACTGTTTAAAAGCAATTTCATTTTCGGACAATGTGGTTAAGGTTTCTACCTTCCAGGCAAATATACAACTAAGTTAGCTCTTCCTGCGCCCTTCTTTACCTCGGAGGAGACGCAATATACGTTCATTTTTGGTTAGTTCTGCCGGAAGTTTATTGGCCTGAAATAAGAGAAGATAGGCATTAGTGAATTCCTACAGTTGGTGTGGTTTTAGGGACCCCAAAGGGGTGGCCCTGACCTAAACCTGATTTGTTCCTCCACTGGTGAAAAACCCTATTGGACTCTCTGTTTTGTATTAAGTCATTAAAGACCTGTTTAAAATGTATAAATATCGCCTGTTACTTTCTTATCTCATTGTTAGGATTATTTTTCTATCTACCCATCTCTCTTACTAGATTGTAATCTCCTGGAGGCCAGGGTCCATGTCTCAGTGTATCCTCATTTGCAGCACAAAGCCTAGCATATCTAGTATGTGCTCAATAAACATTAACATTGGTAAGATTAAATTTGATAACTTACGTTTAAATAGTTTATTATATGAGGCAGTCTGTCTGCTAGGGACTTGAGACTCAGTGATGAGGCTGGCAGGTAGCCAGGACAGGTATCTTCTGATGACAAGGCAGTTAGGAAACATCTAGAGGATAAGAGCAGCTTCAGTGGCCCCCTCTTCCCACCTGACCCAGCCTCACTGTATGTACTTTCTTTTCACAGCACTGCTGAGACACATTCCTTATGTACTTACTGAGCAAGTGAGTCCCTACCATATACAATAGACATTATAGGGCAGTTGTTCTCAAACTTTTTGGTCTCAGGACCTTTTTTACACTCTTAAAAATTATTGAGGACCCCAACAAGCTGTTTTTAACTTGTTAGAAATGAAAACTGAAAAAAAGCTTAAAAATCTATTTATTAACTCATTAAAGGTAACAAACCCAAGACAGTTTAACATAAATATTTATGAAAAAAGCCCAAATTTTCAAAAAAATAACAAAAAATTTAGAGAGAAGAATAGCACTGTTAATAGTTTTGCATATTTCTTTAAAGTGTAGCTTAATGGAAGACAATTGAGTTCTCATATTTGCTTCTGCCTCCAGTCTATTGTGATATGTTGTTCTGGTTTGAAACATAGGGAGAAAATTCAGATAGGTAGTTGGAAAAGAGAGGGGCATTTTAACGACCTTTTCAGATCATTGTAGATATTCTTCTTTAATGCTACACCAACACAGGACTGTGGTAGTTTCTTAAAGGTAACTGCAATGTGAAACCATATCAACGAACTTTTCATACTCCGTTACATTAAAATCCAAAGGTCTACCTATCTACAGGTGGATTTTTTTTTTTTTTACCCACACATGATTTGCAACATTATGCACTGGTCATTTAGAAAATATTAATTAGTTCACTGAGCTATGCAGATCTTCCAAATGTTGACATGTTTCATACATAATGTCAAAAGATAACATTCATTAGTATTACCACTGATTCATTAGAAAAGCCTTTAAGTATTAGGAATGTGTCAGGCTTACATGGTGGATACAAGTCCTTCTTTCAAGTAAAATGGGGTTGCATGAAAAAAGTGGCTGACTCACTTTGCAATTCAAACAATTACACAAGTGCTTTTCCTTGACAACCATCAGGCTTCAGTGAACATCAGAAGTGCTTTATGCATACTTCCCATTTTGTCACACAGGATATTAAAAAGACATACAGCATGGGTCAAGATTTCACAAAATTAAAATTGTTTACTGCTTTATCAAAGATGCTCTTAAGTAAACCTGGCATTTCTGTCACATAATTTACAAAGTTTGTAAAATAACTCACAAAGGTTTGTAAAATCATTTGCCAGTACAGTTTGGTGCCTCTGCTTTGCTGTGTACTAAGGTGCCAACAGTTTTGTCCACCATTGATTTTGCGTCATTGGAGCAAATGTCAGCACAGTGAAAAGGGCAAATAACATACTTGTATTAAGAATATTGTTTTGAC
>NW_017731559.1:2911391-2916819 GCF_001890085.2 Hipposideros armiger
CCCCCATGCCCAATCTTACATTTGACTGCTTATGCAGATGTTGAATAGGAGGACATACAATGACAATCATTTTTTTCTGTGGTTACCTTGCATCTTCCACCTCCAAATGTGGCCTAATTATAAACTAGGGAGTTTGAGCTATAAAAGATATGGGTTGATTTTGTAACAGTAAAGTTCAATTAATAATACAAAAGCAACATTTTTCTCATGAAGTCACCAAATAGAGCACAAGCAATTCTCAACATGTGAACATCTAACTTATGGAGGATGGTGATAAATGACCAGGACTTCAACATTTAAAAAACACTTCTTTAGTGATAGAACACTCATTCACCCCCACTCCCACAAGTACTGCCTCCCTCCTCCCTGACCTGGGAGGCTGCACCATTGTTAGCTGAAAACCACGGATGACTAGAGGTTTTTAATGTAAGTCTCTGGTTCCAAATGCACTGCTCAATCATAACCTAACAACCACCACGAATGCCATTACTATGCCCAAGTATGAAGATCATGACGGGAGCCAGAGATGCTACTTTGGTTTCGGTAGACAACTGCTTTATCTCTTTGCATTGGTGACTAGTAGAGTTAAAAGATGGGTAAGGTAAGGCCAGTACCTTGTTTCTCAGGGCTGGGTCTGCCCCTGCTTCCAGGAGCAGCGCGACTGTTTTAATATTCCCACTGAGCACTGCAGCATGGAGCGCTGATGTCCCATTCTAAGAGAAAACGACAGTGTGTATCAGTCATGAGCTCACAACCATCGGCACACAGCCTGGCTTTCATCATCAACCAGCCTGAGTGATGAGATTGTAATGTCGGAGCCTAACTCTTCCTTACATTCCCTTTTCAAAGTTATGTCAGCATCCCAAATAGCGTCCTCAGGTACAGAGTAGACGGTCAACGTAGATATTGCCAATGTTCTTTTACAAGTGAAACAAGAAATCTGGCTTATGGTGCACTTGACCTCATGATCACTCGATCAGTTTTATATACATTAGAACTTGCTGTGAAAAAAACAACAATACTTTGTCAAACACTTTTTCCCTCAAGGACAACATATGGGTCTTTGTGCTTTTGGTGTGCCACTTCCAGCAAGGCTGGAATGGCTGGCTAGCCAACCGGTCGGCCTGTCAGCACACATGTTCTGCTCACTCAGGCAGGCAGGAAAGCAACTGTGCAATTAGAAGGCATAAGAGTAAGACTGTGTGGGGTGAGGAAACCTCCCTGAGCTCTGAGTTGGAGCACTGCTGAGCATAGAAGGGGCATAGTGGATAGGCTGCTAATATTTCATGAAATTCATCACAAATGTTTATTGAAATAAGGAATACACGTGCAGCACATAGCTGGATCCTGGGAGGGGAGAAGAGAATATCACAAACCTAATATAAGAATGAGGGAGAGTCATACGACACCTGTTCCAGAAAGTACACATGTCTGTGAATAGTACCTAAATGCAAGCTTGGTTTCCAAATTAGCTACTTATAATGATAATTTAAAAAAAAACACCCCACTTTCTTATTTTTGTAAAAGAGTAAAGTATCATACCCAGAGAAAAATTCCAGCAAAGCAGCATTTTTCCATGTTTGCTTTTATAATCTGTATGGCAGTTCACTAATAAGATAACATTTCACTTACCTAAATCTGAACCAACCTATCAAATGCACCTATGTGTGACAGGGCCAAGAATTAAAAAACAAGCCAAAATAGAGCTGTGTGAAATGAGACTAGACATTACAAAGTCCATTTCTGAAGCTCCTTTGTTTTATTCATAGAAAGTTTACTTTCACAGACTATTTATTCTTATTTTACAAACAATTTGAACAAGCGCAGCTTTCTGGCTACCAAGTTCATGGAAGATTAGCAGCAGCTCATTGGGACAAAGGAGAACGGTGAGCACACTGACAACAGCTCTGTATCAGCTGACAGCAAGAACAGAGCCTAAAGACATAAAGATCAGGGTGTCCAAAAGCCTCTGGGGACACTCAAGGGCAAGTCGACTTTATACATATCAATAAACCCTGAAGGCACAACCCACAAAATGCTAAGCCACTGTCCTAAGTTTAGAAAAAGTTTGGTGTCCTTTTAGGAAAACAGGAGCGTGTATACCAGGGGTCAGCAAACTACAGCCCGCAGGCCAAATCTAACCTGTCGCCTGTTTTTCTATGTCCTGGCAAGCTGAGAATTCAAAAAAATTAAGCGAGGAATATTTTGTGACCCTTGAAAATATGAAATTCCAGAAATACTATGTCCATACATAAATTTTATTGGCATGCAGCTACACTGTGGGTTTTTGTTTTTTGTATTTTCTATGGCTGCTTTTGTGCTACAATGGCAGAGTTGAGCAGTTGCAACAGAGATTGTATAGGCTGCAAAGCTTCAAATATTTACTACCTGACCCTTTATTGAAAAAGATTGCCGACCCTGGTATATACTCTAGCTTAGAAATATTTTAATCCAAAGTGATTAAAACTTAAAACAGAGTTTTGAGGCTCTGTTTTCTGGAAGACCCGGCTCTTCAGAATGACACATTCTCTGAGGTGTCCAGATGTTTGAGGCTTATTTTGTTTCACCTAAAGTAACAATGTGGTCCTTTGCTCCAAGTAATGAAGAAAAGAAACATGAGCACCTGTCCCTCATGTTTTGTGGGACACACATCATGTGTTTCATGATTTCTGGAAAATTTTACAAATCCTCCAATGATATAGCAATATGGTTAACTTTCTATTAGAGATTTCATTGGTATGTCTATTTTTTTTTCTGGAAAAGTAGGTACTGACAGACTCTGGTTCATTCTCTTTACTATCTTCTCATTTTTACCAGTGACCATAAATTGCCAGCATTAAAAAGTGGTAGGTATGTTCTTTCAATAATACAACTGACCATGTGAATTATACCCAGATTCTACTGCAGTCCCAAGTATAGACTTCTTAATTTCTAATCTCTTTTTTTTACAGATTGGTAAAATTTCTCTTTAGCTCTTACCTTCAAAATACCAAGAGTGGGTGAGAATTTCAGCAACTCCTCTATAACATCATTATACCCTTTGTTGGCTGCTTTCAGTAACGCTGTTGTACCATCCTTCACAGACAGAGGAAAAAACAAGTTGATTATTAACATATGTGTGTGTTGGCTGAGAACTAAATGTTAGTTGAAAACTAGGAATATGCTTGTCAGAAACAGGCAAAATGTGCAAAACACAGACCCATGATCTCTCTTAATCTAGAAACATTCTAGAGAATATTAAACAGTTAATTCTGTGTGAAAGAATACTAGACAAAATACATGACTTCTTATATAACCTGAGAACCCTGCCATTTGGGAATTCATAATCTTGCAGTCCCTTAGAACACTGGGTAAGGGACAAGGGGAATTTCAAGAGCATATTTTTAGGACATTGATGGGCTGAAGAGGCATTCTCTGCAGTTCATGACTTAGCAGAAAGTAATTGTTGAACTGTTTGCAATGATTTAAATAATTCTTGAACTGTATTTACTGTTTTAAAATTTAAAATGTGTTTTTCATTTTGCCTTCTTGTGTATGTAACCTTGCTCTAATCTGCCCTAGGTATCTGTTTGCCTGTGGTGGTGGGGGAGATAGTGAGAGGAGGAAGAGGATAGATTGAAATCTGTTAAAAAAAAAAAGAATGCAGAGACAAGTTCAATATTAATATTCCGCACTTTCATCATTTTGGCTTGAGAAGAGATTTTTCCAGATTCCTTCTTCTCCTGCTTTAACACATCAATTGCCGTATTTGGAGGATTTAGCTTACAGAGTTGTCCTGTAGTAAAGCAAGGGTCCCAGCCTGCTCTAAAGGTTTAGCTGGAATCAGGAAGGAAGGTGAGAAAAGAGTTTTCTTTTCTGGCATATGAGACTGTGGAAAGCAGAAAAGGCATGGGGGAGGGGAAATGAAGTGGTCAGGAATGTGCCTTCTGGTTCGCCCTTTTTTTGGTGAGTGGAGGTGGGTCTCATAAATGAGAGTAATACCAAGGGCAAAGAGACCAGACACTGTTACAAACAAACAAACAAACAAACAAACAAACAAACACAAACAAACAAACAAACAGAAACCCTGAACAGCATAGTGGGGTCAGGCAGCAGGGTCTCCCCAAGCCGTCCTTAGTCCCTATGGGGCAGGGGTCGGCAAACTTTTGAAATGGATGAGCCACCAGGGGTCAGCAAACTGCGGCTCTGCGAACTGTGTCTCTGAAGTAAAATTGAAAATGAAAATAAAACTATCATAGTTTCACTTATAAAATTTTTAAAGGGTATTAGTCACATAATGGTGATTATGTAAAAATATATTTATGGCTCTTGAATAACTTTTAAATTGTTGTGAGGGACAGGATTGGCTCNAGCTTTATACTCTCAAACTCTGTTGTCAAGTTTTGGTCAATCACATCACTGTTCTGTGTGTCATCCAGATAGTTCTAAAAACCTGGTCTCATTCTTCCTCTCTTTTGGTTGGACCCTGCTGAATCTCAGGTTGCTGAGGTTGAGATGACTGTTATGATGGCTAGTGCCTCAGCCAGCCCCTAAAGTCCATCATATTCATTATGGAGCAGGGCCATAGGTCCGTATTCAAGGTAGCACAGGATCGAACCACCCTATTTCCCCACTGCTCCTGGGAGAAGATGTGTTCTGAGTCCTCAGTTGGGACTATCGGGAACACAGGACCCCTGCATCCATGGTGATGGCTGTAGTGTGGGGCCGGCTATTGGGCCCATCGGTTACCCTCTCCTCAGACATCTGCCTCGAAGTCCCTGAGCAGAAGTCCTGGAAGCCCTGGAGCAGAAGAGGCCTGGAGCTTAGAAGTCAGTTTCTCTGGGAAGCCTTACATAGCATTTTTGTACTTCCCTGCTGATAGCTCTTGTCATTTTGTATTGCAGTTGCTTAATTGTTTTTATTCCCCTACTAAACTCTGAGCTCCATGGAGGCAAGGACTATGTGAATCTTATTCATCATTGTCTCCCCAGTACAAGCACAGTGCATGGCATCTACCAGGCATTCTCTCAGTGTTTGTTGAATGGATGAATGAATGATTGAATGAAGGCCAAGAACACCCCCTCGAGAGTCCTAGATGTATGTTGGAATCCTAACATTCTTGCTTTTAGAGCTTCCTTTAAAAAGGCTGGCTTCTGTGGGGTGTCTGGTGGGTGGGTGAGGGGTTCCCTGGCAGCTCTCTAATGGTTTCTGCAGTATGAAACTCCAACATAAGCAGCCCACTCATATATTCAAGTAGTTCTAGGGAGGTTCCAAAGTCCAGCATTGTGGTCGCCGAAAATTCCCCATAACCAGTATTGCTGAGATTCCAGGAGTCACACAAGGAATTGCATCCTTCAGTTTCTAAGGAAAATAATGTTTCCCCCTTCTCTTAACTCAGCACTGGATAGCTTAGTAACAAAGATTGGTTTCTTATGGACGTCAGCGTCCA
>NW_017731559.1:2921154-2950725 GCF_001890085.2 Hipposideros armiger
CAGCTGGGGGAGTCAGGTGAGGCGGTGCCAGCCTGGAGCACTGCAGGACCCCAAACTTCCAGCCTCCCTCCTGCTCTGCCAGCTGCGCTGTGGCCCAGTGACAGCACCAAGCACAGCGCCAGGAGGACAAGCAGCTGCAGGGACATCCCCAGGCCCGGGCTCCTACCCCACTCATCCTCACTGGCTCATTGAGAAGTCTGCTTAGGTGGAGATGCATCTCCAAAGAATAAAACATGTTTCTTTAGACTGAGCAGCACTTGCTAAGTTTCAGTTGATCCAGACTTTTACTTTGTTTTCCTGCTAAAGAGCAGGTGATTGTTGGGAGAAAACTCAGGTGAGTCACAGACCAAATAAAGCCGCGTTTTCTCTGCACATCTAAGCTGAGTTAACTTTGGGAGCTCCAGTGCAGGCATTCCGCCCCCCGAGACCCCACGTTGGGAAGCCTTCACTCAAACTCACGTCCCGAGCGGCGTCGCGGTCGGCCCCGCGCAGCAACATCACCCTCACCACCTCGCTGTGGCCCATCTGAGACGCGATCCACAGCGGCGCCGTCCCGTCCTGCGGCGAGAGGACACGCTTGGACCAGCAGATCATATAGCATTCACATAGCATCAAGTTAACACCCGGAAAGAGCTCCCCGCTGACAAATGAGGGGGGTGATGTCAACCCAGTTACATAGACTGGCCTTTGGAACTGCCTAGACTGCTTGGCTAATTGCCAGTATTCGTTTTTTGTTTTTGGAGGGGTTTTTTTTGGCTGATAAAACAGACATTTTATGGCAGGACCTTTTGCCACAGGGTGTGGGGCGGGGCTTTTTGGAAAGCAGTGTGGGAAGCAGTTGCATTGCACACCCAGATGTGACAAACCCAGAAAGGAGAAGCCAGCCTGTCTATTTCCCCAGAGATTCTGTTTGCTTTGCTGGTGGGTTCACACACACACACCCAGCTTATGGGGAGCCCTTCATTCCCACAGAAGAGGGGGTAGCTTCCTTTGAGGTGGGCTTGGAGGGTCCGAGAACTCAAGACATTTCTCCCACTCCTTTATTTTGGTGTCCAGAATTCACCACAGCCACATCATTTTTAGGGACTTTAATTTTATGCAGAATGTGATATTGTGTCTTCTGGAAGGTGCTGCACACTAGCTAGCTATAGCAGGATGACGTTTTGGGTAATACTTCCTGTGGGTTATTCCCCCAAGACCCTTTTCCCATGAACACTAGGCCACGAGGCTGAGATGTATTGCTCTAGAGAAGAAAAGGTGAAACACCCATGGGTCAGGGAAGGATGTGACAGTAGGGTGATTCCTGCTGGACAGAAAGTAAAATAGAAAACCCTTGTAGTGCTGGAAGTGCTGGAGAGGAGGAGGTCAGTGAGAGTCCATGTTTTCCTCCCCGTCTGGGGTGAATCTGTGTTGGGTGAGCCAGGGGTGGTAGAAACACACAGACAAATTATTGGGAACTCCGAATGGGGAAAGATTTTCTCCTGTTACTGGGAAGACAGAAAGTCCCTTACAGAAGCTCCGCTCTTGGCTAGTGCATGAGACAGAGAAGAGAAACGACTGGGAGTTGTCTGGGCCAGTGGACCTGAGACATGCCCCAATACCCCAGTCCACATCCGCTAGGCATCTAGGCACCCAGGAGTCCCTGCCTGCCTGTGGGGAATTGGAAGTGCGTGTAAATAATGGCCTGGAGTAAGACTGGGGTTGGGAAAATAAGGCCACAGAACATCACGGTTTCATGAACAGAGACGATGGCAGGGCCGACCTATGGTGGGACCAGCTGCATCTCCAGGGTACCAGTGCAGGGTGCTCAGGGACCAGAGAAGCTGGAGAAGCCAGCACAAGGAGGAAACACAAGTATCCTCAAGCTCACCCCAGTGCCAGGTGACAGTCTGACCTCTGAGAACTTAGGCCACTTTGTAGAGAAGGGCGGGAGGAGGGAGGATTGTCCAGAGCTGACTAAACTTAACCTCTGAGGTAATTAAGGTAATACAGCCCAAAAGACCGTTTTAGTCAGACATGACTGAATGATTGATTCATCAGTGGAAATGAGGGCTGAAGAGCACGATGATTCAGTTATTATAGGGTACAACGTTTCATGTTTTGCTGGAGTATAGAATTTCAACCACAGTCTATTAGCCACAGCAGGCGCAGGGTTATTGCCCACTGCTGTCCCAGCAAAGGGACAGAGGACAAAGACATTTGAACAAGGTGGTGGGTGATGGCAAATCAGGAGGCTAGAAGGATCTAAGGGCGCTGAGGGGCGGCAGGAGCACACTGGCACCTCTGTGTCTCGGGAGACTTTTGGGGAAGAGAAGCTAAAACAAGGGATGCAAAAAGGCTGAAAACGCCCTTGCCTTACTTCGTCCTTTTACAAGGGCCTCTGAGACATACTCTTCAATTTGAATATTATTTATCATTAGCAGTGTCAATACATAATACCTTAATTTGTATTTTAGTTTATGAAGCGCTTCTATATTCATTATTTAATTTGATTCTCCCCATTCAGGAGAATCATTCATTCATTCAAGCACCCAGCAATTATTAAGCATCTTCCTCATCTCAGGTAGAGTATTGAAAATAAGACATGGTCCCTGTTCTCAAAGGAACTCAGTCTAGTGGAGAAATGACATGGAAATTTCAGTATGATTGCAGTGCTCCAACAAAGGAAGGACAAAAATGCTCCAAATGAACAGGAGAGGGGGTCTCTTACTGCGTGGGAGTTACAGGGTTTGTTTCACAGATGGGGTGGTATCTGAGCTGCGTCTTGGAGGGGGGTGGAGAGGGGAAAGGGTGTTTCACGTAGAAGGAAGAACATGTAGAGTCACAGTGGCTCAGACAGGCGTGGTTGGTTCAGGCAGGGTGGGAGATCCAGCTGGCTGCAGCCCAAGGGGTGTGGGTGCGTCCCCAGGAAGGGTTTTCCCGGCTCAGGTGCTGATGCACTGCTCCCTCCTTAACC
This sequence comes from Hipposideros armiger, assembly GCF_001890085.2. Classification (NCBI taxonomy): domain Eukaryota; kingdom Metazoa; phylum Chordata; class Mammalia; order Chiroptera; family Hipposideridae; genus Hipposideros; species Hipposideros armiger. The sequence goes on from NW_017731559.1 coordinate 2,924,111, forward strand.
GCGCTGGGTTCATGTGTTCTACGTCACTATCACCACCAGAGGGCAGCCAAAGAAAGGCAGCCAGCAGCCTGTTGGCTGTGCTTTCCAAGGGCTTGTTTTCAGTAAAATTCTACTACTTGACACTAATAGGTAGAAAAGTGCTGAGAGGTGCTATATCAGGGACAACTATTAATATCATAACAGTAATGCTAATGCTCAAATATTATCACCTTAATTGCAATAGTTACAGTAGTTGGAAAAAGAAGTCACCACTTCTTGGTTATGAGACCTTAGGCAAATTACTCTGTATCTCAGTGTCCCCCTTCCACAAAAATATTAGCCTCACAGAGATATTCGTGAATGAGAGAAGATATAGGAAGGTGCTGAGACAAGGACTGGCTAACAGGTGCTTAGAAAATGGTAACTGACCTGAATATTATTTATCACGAGAAACAGCAAGTACCTTAATTTGTACTTTTGTTTGCAAAGCACTTCCATATGCATTATTTAATTTGATTCTTCCAGTTTCCCCATGAGATAACTAATTGAGCAGGAAGGAACTATTGGTAAAATGAGATTTGGGGGACACCCGTGTATTTCATTACTGGTGATTACTTCTCCAAGTCTGGTTTTGAACTCCGGGAGTTGAATGTGAGCTAGAGCATTATTGTCCCATCAAATTATTTATCAGTTGGTTATCTAGTTTATGAATAGGAGAGGTTTGCCTCTTTTGTGCACCTCAATTTCTGTTTTCTCTTATTTTTTCCTTCTACTATCATGGTTAGAATCTTCGTTGTGAAGAAAACGTCATAATGAAAATGATAGACATTTTGCTCTTTTTTATAGTTTTGGAGAAAACTGGAGTAGAATAAAACATTTAAAATATTTATATAAGTTTCTGAATATTTCTTGACTAAAAAAATAGTTTTAAAATATATTAAATTGAATAAATCACCATGAAATAAAAGTTACAACCTTCCCAGCACTTTTTTTTTTAAAGGAAATAGAACATTAGATTCATGGGATTATGATAGCTGCCATTTACTATTTGTGTGCATACCGAGTGGAAAGAATTTAGATTTATTTTGCATACCAAGTGATGAAAAGAAGACTGATGAGTGAAAGCTACCAGAGACTTTGGCTCAATGTAAGAAAGAAATGATAATGAGGGCTGGTTAAAAACTAACAAGGCTGATAAGATGGTAATGAGATCCCCACACCTGGGAATCAACAGTGGCTGCTCACCACCTCTCAGGACGGTTAGAGAAAGGACTCAAATACCTATTGAATGGTTAAACAGGTGACTTTTGCATTTCCTTCCAACTCTGTTATTCCTTCATTGCATTTGAGACACTATTTTCAAGTATCCTCTAATATACTTTTATAGCTAGATCACAGTGTGAGGTGGAATATATGACATGACTTGTATTAAAGACTAAATCTTACATGGCCTTATTTAGGCTCCTAAAGATTATTCAGAAAAAAAGAATTAGAACCATTCTTTTTCATGGGGATAAGTATATTAAGTGGCTCTAGCTCTTTGCTTCTGCTTCCTTCTAGTTCTCACACTTAGGCTACTTCACCTGCAGGCTCCAGCCAGATAGAACATCTTGGCTCCAATTCTATTCTGAGTTGGGGACTCAAGAGATATAAGGAACTTAACTGGTAGCAGAGGGGGTTCAATATTAAGACAACTTTGTTACCAACCCTACCCTGACCTGGAGCCCACATCTCATTACTGTGTCCTGGCTTGGTGTCCCCGGTCCAGCAAATGGGTCTGTAAAAGGTGCCTGTACTGCCCACAATCTGACCCCATTCTGCCCAGCCACAGGTGATCAGACCAAGGATGGGCAGGCCTGGTCTGCAAAGACAAGCCGTAACAATGACATGGCTAACCCAAGAGTCTGGTAGTCCGACATTATACATTTGGGGAGCCACATACAAGATAAGGAAGCAGAACAAGCTTCCCCCACCCAAAACAAAGGAGTGGGAGACAGAAAGAGGCAAAAAGGCACTTTGAGATGACAGAGACCACATGGCTCACAAGAGAAAGAGTACAGCCTTGATTTCTGAAGGGTTTTCTGTTCCAGTGAGGCCTTATGGAACAGAAATAATGGCAATATCTAACATTTACTAAGCAGTTGGTGCATGTCAGCTACTGCATTAAGGATTTTGCAGGGATGATGTCATTCTCACAACACCCCTGTACAAAGGTACCATTGTTATCTTGGTTTTACAGATGAAAAATACAGAGATTCAGGGACAGTTAACGACTTGTTCAAGGTCATGCAGTTAATAAGTGAACGGGGACTGTGTTTCATTTCCTTAAGATAGCCACATCCCTGTAACAACCGAGCAGCTCCCCTCTTCACCCCTATCCTGGGTCTGGCTCCCTAGCTGGCTCTTACAGTCTTCCTAGGACTGGTGTCCTGCCCATGAGCCTGGCCCTACACCTGAGCCTGTTCTAGTTTCAGTCACTGGTTACTATGTATTGCAGCCTTCCGGACCTCAATGGCCCTCTTCCCAAGCCACAGGGTGTCTTCTGGAGTCAAGACACCTTTTCTGAGTGCCGACCATGTGCAGAAGGAATGCAAGCAGGGCCTTCTTATTGCTGTCTGTTCCCATTTCCAAGCCCTCAGGATATGGCACCAATCTGTAGGCTCTACTTTCTCCCATTGCCGACTATGGGTTCACCCCTTCCAAGCTTGCAACCTGGGAGAACTGTTACTATCTGGGTCCCAGCATCTCTGCATACAAGTCCAAACCAAGGATTCTGTTAGAGAAGGCACTTTATGAGATGGCCTTTCTGTCAGGCTTCAAAGAAATACTGATTAGCACATTAAAAGGACTAGCTAGAGATGAACGATGATAGGCCAATCTCAACTCTGGGTAAATAGGGTCAGACCTTTACCACTCTATAAAAGTATTATTTAATAAGGTGGTTAAGTTGAGTTGAGAAAAGTATATATCAAAGCAGTTTGTTCATAGAAAAACAGAATAAATAGCCAACTCAGCGAGTAATTAAAAAAGTTTGCTTCGTTAAGACATCATGACTCATGCATTCTTTTTTCTAACACGTTAACTGACTTTTGATTAAGTGGGTATAGAAATAAATCTTAAGCCTTGCCATTTTTGTTTTATTTGGAACCTATAAAGAGTTCAAAGTTTAATAATAATTTCTAAGTATCTATTACATCTAAAAGTGAAGGTCTTCCAGGGTATTCCTAAGATCCTGCTCTCACTTTCTCTAGGAAATGTTTGACTCTATATGCATCTTTAAAGAAAATAATATTGGGTTAAATGCTGAATGTAAACTAACATTGACAAATTATCATTGACAAATATTTCAATATTGTATTTTTGGCAAAAAATATTAGTGTTGTGTAGAAAGACAATTACATCTTTCACCCTTAAAAAAAGGTTTGACTCATATCAACTCTACTTGGTCAGGACACATATATAGAAATGAACATGAGTTTTTAGACTGGCTATGGGTTTCAGTGATCTGTGTGGCTCTTAACCTCTTTATCTAGGACAACTTAAAAGGAAAATTTTTTCCAATATTAAAATCAAGGCTTAGTCTTTCCAAAGTCTTCCTGTGGCTTGCTTTGCAATTATGATTCCTTCTCACAAAAATTCTAAGAAGGTTTTCAGTTAGTTCGTCAGTGATAGAGTTACAAGGAAAAGTCATTTCTATGATGGCACAGATTCCCTGCAGCCCAGATCAAATGTCAGCTGAATAATTTCAGTGCAATTTCATTAACATCTTGTTACAGTGTGCCGTAAAATGTCAGGACTCCATACAATGGCAATGCAAAAATTATAAATCAGATTTATCTTAAAATATTCAGAAATTAAACCAGGCAAATATTGTCCTTATTTTGTAAATTCAACAATTTTCTGACAATGACTCAGTGTGTCAGCTGAGATTTCAGAATAAAACATTGGTTTCCAAGTGCCCTGCCTAAACAACATTCTACCACGCACAGGCCATTTCAATGGAAACTTTTAATTAGACTTCTTTTTTTTAAACCTCCTCATAACTTGTGACAAAATCAGGCAGGACTGATAAACATCACTTTGCCATATTTAGAACACTACTTGTTTTCTTAGAATGGAATTAAATATGCAGAATTTACCCTTTTAGAGACTACAGAACTTGTATTAGTCTGATCTAGCTACTATAGAAAACCTTTTATTTATAAGTTCATGGCAGGTAATAAAAAGATTATGGTTTTTACAGGTACAGTGGGTATCTGTGGGATACAGAGGGTACAGTGGGGTTAGTATACTCTATAAAAAGGAAAAATTCCATCACTTTCCCACCCAAAACAATTCTTATGTTATGAAACACTCTGCTGCTGCTGTTGCTGAATAACAATCTTTAAAGAGCTGAGCTCGCAATTGCATTAGATGCAATCTTTGGAAGGGCATGTCACTTGCTTTGGCCTGAGGGCGGAGTCTTCCCACTCCCAGACTAGGTCATTCACTTTGACCAGGTTATCCTCACTCCTGAGGAATGAAAAACACTGGTGTATTGTGGCTACCACTATAATGTTGGTGCACTCTTTTAACTTCTTGGTTTCAACATCATCACATGACTTAGTTTAGGTTTAAATGGACACAATCAATGCAACCTTTGAAATATAATCTCTTCTATCAACTTGTTTTTTTCACAAAACCTTAGGCATATGAATAATATAATTTATTTTATAAATAGATTTGTGAAAGTGCTAGAAATAATTTTAGAGGGTTGTACAGAGAGAGAGAAAGAGAGAGACAGAATTGATAATCTTTATAATCTCTAATTTCTAAATTCACAGTGGTACTCTCAATAATGGCCTCCAACTCAAATTTAGTAAAAAATTCTTTTTACTATTTTTAATAAAATAAAGGCTCTTATTCAGAATCAATCAACAATTTTAAAATAAGGACCAATAAGAAAATATTAAACTCTTATCCCCAAACTCTGACAGCTATGGAAAAGCAACTTTTGTAAAAGCTTCCTTTCCCACGAGTATTCCTAGAGCCATTTAAATCTAAGAATATCTTTAAAACTCTAAAAATATAATCTTACATTCATAGCAGTGTCTGGCACATGATAAGTGCTCAAGAAATGCTGATTGAACATTGAATAAAACAATTAACAAAAATTTGGGAGCTTAAAGAGATCATCAGCATCATCTTGCCCAACTTTCTAAATTCCAGATGAAGGAAGAGAGGTCCAGAGAGGTTGATTCACTTGTTTAAAACCACACAGCTAGTTATTAGCAGAGCTGCATCTACAACTTAGAATTCCTAACCTCAAGCCCACTTTTCCCAAAGGCTCTTTCTTCTTTTACGCACTTTTTTATTTTATGCACTTGGACTTCTAAAGATTGAAGAAGCCTGTGGCCAAGAGCTCAGACCAACCTTAAGGTTCCCATAGCTATTCTTTACATGTACATACAGGTGTTCTCAAAGCAGGTCACTTACCAGAAAAAAATTTTTCTGGTAAGTGACCTACTCAGAGGAATCTGTCTGCGTGTCATTTATTGGTAAGAAGTCAGCTTGACTTTTCTAGAAAACTACCTTTAAGTAATGTTACTTTAATCTGAAATGTCTTGTTAAAAACAAATTAATAGTGCAGAAATAGTTCCTGTAGAAGAGAAGCTAATTAGAATGCCTTACATTTGGATGGTTCTTCACCATTTATAAAGTGCGGCCAGTATTACCTTGCAGTTCTGTTCCTTTAAAGTAATTGATTTGCCAGATGCTAGCTTGCTGTTGGTAAACAAAGTCTCAATAGCATCGTAATTGTGAGAGATGAAGGTGCGGAACCTACGAATGACTCCAGTGGGTTCCTCTTTGGCTTGGTGGAAGAAGTGGGGTTAAGAGATAAGGCAGCATATCAAAGCTACCTGACACGCCTCTATTTACCTATGTCCCAGGCTAGCTACTCTCATTACCTGAGTGCAGCCATAATTTATTTGAACAGGAGGTGGCAGAGTGTATACTTGACCTCAGACACCAAACACCCAGGTTTTAAAAATAGTAAGTGGTGATGTCAGCCTGATTTCAGGTGAGTCCAAAGCAAAGAACAGGAGAAACCCTAATGAAAGATTAACTGTCGTTGCAAAAGCAAGAGGGTTTAAAGACGCCCCGAGCTGACTCGGTAGGAGCTGCTGCAGGACAGACAGCAGGCCCTCCCTGCCCACTTCTCTGCGGATATTACCTGCCGTGGCTGGTTGACTTTGGCTCCTGAAGACAATAACAATCGAATGACATCCAAGTAACCACCTTGGGCAGCGAGGAAGAGTGCAGTGGCTCCATCCTGAGAGATAGCAAATTGAAAGTATTAAAAAATCATCTTTCACATTTATTTTAAAAGAAATTACATTTTAAAAAATACTTAACATCTAATACAATTTTCCATTTCCATGCCCCCCCTTTTTTTTCTCATACATGGTTAGTGTTTTATTCTTTGAAGAATGATTCTAAAACATCACACTAAGTCAGGCTGAAAGGTAAGTTTAAAATAGGCAGTTTATAAGGATAAGTTATAATGTATGTGACTGTCCACTCTACAAAATCTTGGTCCTGGAGCTTATGATACATCTAGTTGTAGCATCCAGTTTCTCCAAATATCTAGTCACCATTTTTCTCTTGTCTGAATAGACTTCTTCTTAGCTGCTTTCTACTTTTGTTGTATGATCTGAGTCCATCCCCTTTTTAATTAGATTTAAAAATACATACATTTAATACAATTTTCTATTTCAATTCTTTTGTCAATGAAGAGCTAAGTGTTAGTTCAAAACAAACAATAAATAAAGTCTATGAATAAAAACTAAAGAAATCCTCAAACCTATTTTGTGTGCTTTTATAAAACAGGAGTAAAAAGTGTCCTTTAAATTAGATCTTCCCTATTCCTTCCTCGTTCTTGCCCCCTTACCCACATCCCCCCAACATGCAGTTTCTCCAAGCTTTAAAACACAGAATACTTTCAGAATAATGTCCCTAGTGAGAATATTCATAAACTCGCTTCCTGCCAGCCCAGCAGACACCCATAACACCTATAGAGGCAACTAAGCAATCCTGAGAAAAAGCCCAAAGCAAATGCGTGTTTCCAATTTTCGTTAGTTTTCTTTTTATCTGGGTGTCTACATTTTCTGGTTATTTCTTTTTTCTTGAAGACGTGCCATTGGGTAATTTCAACAATACATGGGTCAGTTGAGGGTGTGCATCCTCCCCAGCTGTTCACTTCACGCAAACAGCATTCACAGAACACGGTGAGCCTCATTACTTTTAGACCACAGTGGAAAACCCAAGCACATCCCCATGGAAAACACCCAGCCAACCCAGATAATTACCACCCTCCCATCAGGAACAGTAACCACAAGTTAAAATACAAAGCACCTTTCCCTGCAAGTCCAACCACGTGGAGGGTGCTGGATTTCCAGTGGGTGTCAGCTGAGCTGCCAGATTTTCCTCAAGGCAATCATTAAAAAATTAAGCAGCCTGTACAGGTTTTTAAGCAGCTGTTTGATATAGGGATGAAATTTACAGCTGCTGCTGACTGTGTTGCCGCAGAAAGTCTCCCATGCCCTTAGCAGCTGATAACTCTTAGGAAGTTTCTAAAATGGATATCTATACATTGGATTTTTTTACTGTGCATTGTCAATTTCTGTTACTAGAAGTTTTCAGGGATCATTGACAGGGATTTGCCATATTTTACTTGTTTTTAATGGAAACATTTACATTGGACTGTTTGGGTAAGGGTAAACAAAAGACTTAACAGAAAATCTAAGTTCTGGTGCAAGAAATTTCTTGAGTCACCTTGTAACAGAGAGGAATTTATTATGGGAATGGGCTCTCCCCAAACTCTACATTTCTAAGATTATGTACCATCCCAATGAGCCTTATGGAAGAATATTATCTAACAGTACAAATTCTGTACCCACCGTCAGTTTGGATTGCTGATACTAATGGAAATGCTATAAAAGTCACCACTGATTTTCCTTTTCTAAAGACTTGGGTTTTTCCTATTCAACCTACACGTGCTCTCAGATACAGCCAAATAAATAGCCAGAGCTGTAGACCTGTGTTTCTTAGACTTGGACACATGTCAGACCACCTGTTGCCCAAACTGGGCCCTAAGACTGCAGCTTAGTTGGTCTGGGGTGGGTCTAGGAGGTGGTACTTTTTAAGGCTCTCTAGGTGATCCTAAAGGGCAGCCAGAGATGAGAATCACTCCTTTAGAACATTGTCAAGTAGTTCAGTCATTCGACTGGGAATGCCGCAGGATCAAAGAACGTTACAGATTTTGAAGTACAAAGGGCAAGACTGGTTGCTATGTACTTCAAAGAGGTCTATGATTTGTCAGACTTAATCGTGTAAACTCTGGAAAGGGTGTTCAAATGGAAAAGTTCACACCTACACATCTCATTACTTGTCTATGAAAGTATATAGTTCCCTATGCATATGAACTAAGTGTCTAGTGGTAGGATAGCCTAAAATATGGTTCCTAGATAACTGGAAACAGGATTCTGCCACTCCTGTCAATGATACTCTGTCAAGTCATTTCAACTCCCCATATTTTATTTTTTCTTACATAACCAGAATCGCATTTGGCATAAATCCCATGGAATTACAATGACAATCAATGAAAAGAGCACTTGGGAAATGTGCTAATTGCCATTTAGCTGCAGACCCAGGCTCAAAAGGTCACTGGTGGGCATGTATTTCACAGGTCTTTATCCACCTAACCTCATTTCTCTTCCAAATAACTTGATTTCACCCTTTTTTGCTCTTCCTCCCAAATATCTCTACAACAGAATTTATTTTGGTTTTTAGCAAGTCCACATGCTGGGCTTGTCATGCTATGAATAAGTATGTATCACATGATTTTTGATTATTTTAATTGCAGAGGCATATGAACTCTTTCATGTGCAAGAGATTTCAAAAGGCAGAACAAAGATGGGTAAATAAGACAGTGGTTTCTACACAGAAAAAAAATCATCTGGTTAACCATTATTGCTTCTCCTTGATGTTTAAAATTAAGGTCCTATTGTTCATTAAAATAGTTTTGAAACTGGCACTTCTAGCATTCGAATTCAGATTGCGAAGGTATGTGTGATGAGGGGATAAGCATGTGTCTACCTAAGGTCCCCTTAAAACACACTCACATAAAGCTGGTCGTGGATGTTGGCTCCATGCTTCAGCAAGGTATCCACCACTCGCATGTGCCCATACTGACTGGCAGCCAACAGGGCAGTGCCCCCGTCCTGTGGACATGCAAAGTGTAAACACATCAGAAAGTGCAGGCACAAACATTACCAAACAGATGCTCCTCACATAGTGAGAACTTTGGAAAAGAATTTCGCTATAGATAACCACAAACTCACTTTTCCTCTTTTATCCCTTTTACTTTTTCCTTATAATCATGATGGGCATTTAAGGACACCATTCTGTTGTACACTTGGATGACTTGCTTGAGATATATTACAGCTGTTTGACTAAGTTATCATGATTAATTTAGAAATTTCCCATGTCTACTAGACTTATCAAGGAGATCATGTCTTAAGTTATATAAATGTCTAATCACTATGTTGTACACCTGAAACTAATATAATATTGCATGTCAACTGTAATTGTAAAATACCACAATAAAAAAATAGAAATTTCCCATGTCAAATGCAGAATCATCTATTTGTCTCTCAATCAAGAAAACAGAGAACAGAAAGTCTGGACCAATCAGTTCTGAAGTGGAATGACCTGCATAGCCTCTTGTGGCTTCTGGCCAGAGACCCTCATGACAAACACTGGCTTCTCCCTGCAGTTCCACCCTGTTGCAGGGCTCTGAGATGAAGGTGCTTTTATGGGGTAACCCTCTGGGGCCACTGCCTTCATGGACAAGATCTGCATCCATTAAAAGAATGGATAATTACAGCATATTCCCTGTGTCTCTCACCATTCTACTTAGTATTTTCCTTTGAACATGTGCCAATTTTTCCAAGTCTCTTTTAAAATGTGGGCCCTAGAACTAAACAGAGTGCTATGAAGTGGATGTGGTATGATGTGGAGTGGGACATTTCCTTCTGTCTACTCTACTTTTATTTCTGTGGTCTAAATTAGAATTAGCTTTTATGCCAACCACATCACACTACTGACTCACTAAATTTGTGGTCAACTGAAATCCTTAATGGTTTTTCTCAGGTGCTGCAGCTAATGCATTCTTTTATCCCATCTAGGGTAGTTTGTTTGGCTCTGTGAATTGGTATGCGGACATTTGAGGTAATTAGAAAAAATGCAACAACATGTAATCTGGGTCTAAAATACCATTCACAAATATAAGATAGTGTGATTTTTAAATTTGGACATAGATTGTTTATTCAAAATGTCTACAGCCCTTAGAGTCCCATCCTCAGATTCAGGAGGTCTGGAGTGAGGCCCAGAAATAGGGCTTTGGACCAGTCATGTGAGTGACTGTGATGAGCAGGTGGCATGTGGTCCTCTCTTGAAGACACACTGGTTTAAGAACTCCTGTGTTCACAGGGAGGTGAGATCCTGGGGGAAGCATGTGGCTGAGTGAGGCTTCAGCAGGGGCTGGCTGTGTGGTGGGGGAGAGCTGCATTTTGAAGGGTGAGGACTGGAGGAGAGAGACTGGAGGGCTGATGTGGTGGTGAGGGTGTGGGAAGGGTAGGTGGGCATCAAGAAATTGCTTAACAGCAGCCATGAGCATCAATGTTTCCAAGTTTTGTTCTGTCTATTTTCTCAGCTCTTTGCCTAATGAGTTTAAAGAATAGATAAAATATGATGATTGTCATAGAAGGGCTTATATCTTTTATTTTTAAAAACACATTTTTGGGGATACAGATTTAATAACAATGTCAATAATTGTTGACACAAAGTCAGTTTTGATTACAGGATCATGTTAAAACTCAAAGCCTCCCGGACACTCTCGTCTTCCCATGGAAAGCTCTTGGACACCTGCAGCTGACCTAATGGAAATATGCAGAATGGCTCCCCCTGGGCCCCATGTTCCATGGATTTCTGGGAGAGCACAGACTGGCTCATGTACAAAGGCTTTGAGCCAGCACTAACTTGCTAACCAAGAAGACTGAGGCAGCCACATGGCCACACATGAACATTTTGACTTGGTTCAAAGAGTTGAGATTTAGGTTTGCAGAACTTTACTTCCTGTCTTTAGTTGTATCACTTTTATAATGAAAAATAAAATGACAATTAATATAAAAATATATACACACATATATTTTGGATTGCTGTATATTATATTCAGCATGTCTGGAGGCATGTATGCAGTCCAACAGTAGGTTTCAGAAAAGACAGAGAAACCTATCTGATATTCAGATCTACTTAATAGTTATTATTTTAATAGGAAAGAAACCCATTGGAAACTCCCTTGATATCGAAATATCATATACAATGAATTAAGAAAACCTAAAAAAGTTTCCAACTGGAGCAAATTTTCAGGAATTTTTTTGTTATGATGAGGACAGAAATAAGTTGACAATTACAAAAATGTTATGGCAGTTCAAATTCTCCTACTAAAAACATTGTCATGTAAAATCATTTTGTGAATATATAGTTGATCTTTCTATAGTCTGTATTCTTATCCATATGTCTAGTATGAAGAATCAATGACTTCTTTAAAGGAAGAACCACCATTCCTTGCCCAACTACATAAACTGTAATCATATATTACATATTTCAGTGAGGACATCTCAGATAGTAAACTGCCTGCCAAGTCACCTTCCTTAGAAATATCTCTGATTCCTTGGGATTGGCTTCATACTTCTGATATTTCCTATCAGCACTGGGATTAAAATTGAAGTGGAAGAAAAGCACATGAGGGCTGGTCGAGTGGCTCAGTTGGTTAAGAGCTTGCTTAAGAGTGTGAGCTCTGAGCAACAGGATCGCCAGTTCGATTCCCACATGGGCCAGTGAGCTGCACCTGAGCTGAGCTGCCGCTGAGCTGCCAACAGGTGGTAGGATGGCTCAGCTGGTGAGAGTATGTGCTCCTAACAACAAGGTTTCCTGTTGGAGATGGTGGGCTATGTCCGCCCGCCCGCAACTAAAGACTGAACTCGGCACCTTGAGCTGAGCTGCTGCCCGGGTGACTCAGGGGATAGAGTGCATGCTGTTAACAACAATGCTGCCCGGTTCAACTCCTGCATGGGATGGTGGCTATGCGCATCCAGAACTAACTGAACACAGCACCTTGAGCTGAGTGGTGCGACTGGACTTGGAGCTGAGCTTGCTACGCCCTCCACAACTAAGACTAAAGGACAACAACTTGGCTGTTCCCCTTCCCCAATTCCCCAACACTGTTCCGCTCCCCCAATTCCTCAACACTGTTCCCCTCCCCCAATTCCCCAATTTAAAAAAAAAAAGCACATGAAAACAGGGAACATTTAAAGCACCTACAACTGTATCTATCTTGGTAACAAAATTTAGTGTCCCAGAGCAGAAAGCTACCAGGGTAAGAAAGAATGTAAGTAATTCCCCATAAAATTCTCCAATTGTGAGCCAACTCTTCCTAGAGTTCAATCTCCAGGATAACCCCAGAACTATTACAAGGAACATTGTGAAACCCACATTCTTAGGCTTGAAAAATCTTTTAAAAAGGGGAGCACAAATTTGTATTACAAATGAAGAGAAAAGAATACTTATGACTGCTGAATTCTTCAACAGGGTATGACATCAAAGAAGTCCTCTTACTTTGGTCCTAAATTCAGTGGATGCTCCAAATTCAAACAGAAATCTCACCACGTCATTGTGGCCTTGCTGGGCAGCAAAGAAGAGGGCAGTTGTACCCGACTAGGAGAGAGAGAGAGGCTGGTTTTAAAAGACATTTGGTTACATTGCATTTGATTTATATATTTGCAAACAAAATAAAACAAAACAATATCCTTGCATATAAACCTTCTAGCCTAGGAAGGTGCTATATTTGAACTGATTATCTTCCTTGGTGAGAGAAGTGACAAGATGAAAGGAAAACTTTATTCTTGGAGCAGTGGAATGAATGGTGGACTTCCCAAAAGATACGCCTTCATCCTAAGTCTTGGAACTTGTGAATGTTACTTATATAGCAAAAAATATGATTAAGGATTTTGAGAGGAGGAGCTTATCATGGCTTATCCAAGTGGGCCCTAAATGCAAAGTATCTTTGCAAGAATCAGGCAGAGTGCTATTTGACACAGAGAGGCGGCAGAGGTAATGTGACCACAGAGGCAGAAGTTAGAGTGATGGAGTCACAGATTAAGCAGTGCCAATAGCTACCAGCAGCTGGAAGAGGTAAAGAACGGATTCACCTCTGCAGCCTCCAGAGGGAGCACCGCCTTATGGACACCTCGGATTTTCTGTCCTTCAGAACCACGAGAGTATAAATTTCCTTTGTTTTAAGCCACTTAGTTTGCGGTAACTTGTTATAGCAGCCATGGGAAACTAACCTGCTTGGTATATAGTATTTGGAAAAGACACATTCATTCATGTGGGGAAGAATTCTGGCAGCATTGTGGTTACAAAGTTATCACCCCAGAGTTGAAAGCTACCTGTGCAAGAAAGACTGTAAGTAATTCACTCAAATAAGCTCAAAATATTTCCTGAAATAGGACATATTAACAAGAAACAGTCTGATTCCAATTTTAAACTTATCAATGATATTCTGAGATACAAGTTGTTAAACATCCTTTCTTCCCAGGCACTTTAAAAAAACCTATTCAAAGATTGGTACCCAAATAATTGTTGTCAAATGAGCAAAATCACCACACCACTCTTGTGAGGAATGTATGTTTTTCATATAAAGATGCTTTGAGCATGGGATGAAGCTAACACTATACTTTTTCAGACAGTCAAGAGAAACCCTCTTTCCATGGCTTGCCTGGGAGTGTTAAGGTGGTAGGTTCTCACGTGGGTGTGAGAAGCCAGGGAGAGCATGTGCTATGGATTACTGTACACTCTGACTTCTGTGCTCACGGGTATTGCACACATGTGCATGTGTGTGCATGTGTGTGTGTGTGTGTGTGTGTGTGTGTGACAGGATCAATGAGGCCCCCACTACTGTGGTAGGACACATGCTAACACCTTCCCAGACATAACCGTCTATCTCCGCCTGTGTTCCTAAGCAGACCCTGCCCTAGGAAGGCACAGGTGACGGGGACCATTTACAGAGCCTTTCTGCCTGTAATGCAGGGGTGATTCTCTCCTTGGTTTCCACAGAAACAAGTTAGCAGCATCAGCTCATTGTTTTCTTACTGTGGAGGATGCTGGCTTCCAGAAACCTTAAGACGTAATGGCTGTGAATGGAGAAACTTGGGTAGAATGCGAAAACTCTCATCTTCTTAATAGACATTATTTTTCGAGACTACCAATGGTCATTTCTAGTTGTTCCTTCATTAAGAAAAAGGATTTGTTTTTCAATAAGGTTTTTGATATATTAACTACAAAAATCATATTTACAGCAGTTTGGGCCAGTTTGGGAACATACATACTGTTAACCATTGTGCAAGTGAATGCAGCGATCTATGGACCACAGGCACTAGACTTCAGTATGGAATGTGAATAGGGGTGTTAAATGCGTGGGCTTTACTAGTGAAACCCAGGCTTCATGACACCTGCACACGCGGCTCCTTGGCCTAAGAGTTTAACTCAGCCAATATTGCTGGTTCTCTAGAGCAATGGTCTTCCAGGACCATTAACTTCTAGTTTGTCTCTCTAGCAATCTCTGTGTATCTAGGTAGCCAACCTAAGAAAACAGTGGCAGGTACTTTTTCAGGAAAGAAATATTCTGATTTTGCAAAATGGATTACAAACGAACCAAGGTAGAAGTCCGCTATCCGAGTAAGTTCCACAGAACTGCTAGGCACTTTCAGCTTTCAAAACAGAGGAGGTGAGGTTGGGATCTCTTTGGCTTAGCAGGTCTATTGTCCCAGACTGGCATGGCTTCAGGGACCACCAGAAACTCACATAGCTCAAACTCATCATTTGAGCCACATAGGTTACTGCTAAATTAGACACACTTTGGTAAATCCTCAAGGACCACTGTGTTCAATGCACAATAGTTTACATCTTTAAGAACATTAGCTGAGCAATTGGAACCAAACAAATATAAAACCATAAAAACCATACATTGGCTGGAAATCAAACAAGTGTTTCTTTTCTTCTCCCAGCTCTTGTCAGTTGTTCAGAAGATATTTTTATGCATGTTGAACTTGCCTTTAAGGATAAAGTTTTTGAGTAAGCAGATCTGGATCATATTGTTTTTATTAGAGAAAATCTGTCTCTTCTTTAAAGTTAAAGTAAACAAAGGCTGTAAAGCAGAGAGGAAAAATAAAAAGATCAGGGAATTTTAAACTGTAATTCTAAATGGGTCCAAACATTTTCTTCCAAAAAGAAAATTAGCTGCTGAATTGAAAATGACCTAAAACAATGATCCAGTGTTATGGAAATTGCTCAGGAGAATCTGTCTGTGAGAAGACTACTTGGATTTGCTTTGTGCTGCTCTTCCCTATAGACCAGGCTTGCTGATCCTGGACAACAGAGAACCAGACTCCAGATTCTACCCATTTAGTGTCACCTCTCCCATGGTCCACCAGAGGGGAGATGGGAGGGACTTCTAGATGTCTCGTGGAATGTCTATACCTTACACCTGGTGCATCTTAATTTGTTCCACACAGAGGTGGCGGTTCAGCTTGGAAGATGGGATGCATTGCTCGATGAAAGTTTGGTTGATGAATGGACCTTTATGAAACAAACAACTGTAGGGCACGCCCTTAGATAAGAGTGGATCAAGGAAAACCAAACATGCCAGTCTGGTTTGGAGCTTGCCCCAGGACGCCCATCTTGGGTCTGAGTCTGTGGATTGAGAGGTCGGATTCACTCTAGGGATGACCTATGCAAGTGTCTCCAGGAAGGTTAATTTCCAAGGCCCTATATTGGCTTGGAAATGTATGTGCTCTCCTCAGACTTGAATCCCAAAGTACCTCAAAATGCCCCGGCCTCCCACTGCTCCATTACATCAGACCAAGAATGGATCCTCCGGACAGACAGAACTCCTGAGGTTGCTCTTGAATGAAGTGTGGAGATAGGCTCACATTTTAGTCTGATGCTCACCACATGGATTTTTTTGGGGAGAGCTTGTTTAATATGTGACCAGTCAGAGAAGTCCTTTGAAAACATGGTTTGGTGGGGATGGTTGAGATAGCCTTAGCAAGTGTGCCTCATGAAGAACAGGTTTGTGACTCAGTCCTTCTAAAAATATGATGATCTCCATGAAAATCCTATAAATTCTGTAGCATTTCATCCCAAGGAAGGAAGAACTGCTTTAGGCTTGGAACAAAATGTTTGAGTGTTTAAGGAATGTGGTTAGAGGTTTGCTTAACTCAGAATGCAACACACGCCTGAGAAGATACGTTCAGCTCAAGTACAACCACTGGTCAGCTCCTGGGCCTTATTTTAGGTACAATAAAGTCAGCAAACTGGGCATTAGTTTGACCTAGGAGAAAAGCAATGATTACTCTTGCCCTTCTTAACGATTTA
Source organism: Hipposideros armiger (assembly GCF_001890085.2). NCBI lineage: Eukaryota > Metazoa > Chordata > Mammalia > Chiroptera > Hipposideridae > Hipposideros > Hipposideros armiger. The sequence continues at coordinate 2,940,629 of NW_017731559.1, forward strand.
CTATCGTGAAAACTTCTAGCCTCTGTCACCTGGATCATTCTTACTCAAGTGCAAAACCTGACCTACCTCTCTCTGGAGATTGATGTCCGCACCTTGGAGAACAAGTTCCTTCACACAGTCTATATGACCAGCATAGGAGGCGACCATGAGGAGTGTGGTGCCATACTGGATGGAGGAGAGACAGATGAACAGTTAGGCCGGCATATGCCAGAGAGGGCTCCTGGAGAAGAGACATGTCAGCTCCATTCAGGGCCTGTCCAAGCACAAAATGTCCCGCAATGATACAAGTGTCTTATGAATAATTTTATAATGCAGACTAGATGGGAAAAAGCAAAACGACAAATTACTGAGGCTGGAATTTTCAATTTAAAATTCACTCACTTCCATTACCTTCAGAAATGCAGTTCAAACGAACCATGGTTACTGCATTTTAAGGCAGCTGTGAGGTAATGGTCTCATTTGATGATTTATACTAAATGATTCCTGAGCCCAAACACTGCTCTTAATGCAAAAAATGGGTTTAACAGTACCATTTGGTTTTCTGCATTTAAAAGTCTTTATCTTCAAACTGATTCAGGTAGAAATGTAAGGCACTACAATGAAATAAGAGACTACAGAAGTAAGAGTCAGGAACTCTGGGGTCCAAGTTGACCTCTGTCATCAACCAAGTGTAACCTGGGGCGAGTTGCTTACAGTTCCTGGGACACATTTACTTCATCTTTAAAATGAGGGGTTGGACAGGGTGATCATCAACGTCTCTTTCAGCTTTAAGATTCAAGGACTTGAGGTGTACCATCTGATATGGACCCTTACAATTCAAATGGACTTTTGTAGTTTAATTTACAGTTGTTTTCAAGGGCTTGAAATTGTAATCTAAACCACCACCTCTGCATACTCAGCAACCTGCCTTCCAGGAGTGGACAAGAGACAGTTCTACACATGAAGAAGGCTCTCTAGGATAGGGGGATAAATGACTGTTATAAGCTTCATGTTATTCACCTCTGTGGGATTTTGTAGGAAAGCAGTATAATTCAGTGATCACTGACAGTATGACCTTGAGCAGGTTATCTAACCTTTCAAAGGCTCATTCTCCTCATATGTAAAATGGGAAATAAAAAAAAGTATCTGCCTGATTAAATTGGTAAATGACATAACTCAGTCAACGTGCTTAGCATAGTAATGCTAGATCTTAATTCAACAAGTGCTAGATAATCAAATAACAGTTCAGTAAATGTTAGGTTGTCATTTGACTTTTGCTGACTTCTGTGAATGACAAGGCTAGTTTGGGAAGTCTTCTTTTGCTATAATGAGAAGTGTACAAGTGGGTAGAGTCAAGAAAAGCTAATGACTTCATAGAAGTACTTTTATGATACTTTCTCCATCCCATGTGACCATATTTGGTATTTCAGTGTAAGACTTTCAATGGAGGCTGTACCATCCATTATTCAGTTGAACTCCTTCTGCCATATTTTCCAAGATTCAAATGGCAAGTTTGGTATTAGTAACTTCCTCTTGAATGTGAGACATTTTTATTTAGATTGTGGATAGAGGAAACCTTGATTTAAAGCCAGCCGAAACACACAAGCTATGCGAGGTGAGAAAAAAAATTTTTTTATCATGGGTCACACTGGTCTCAAAATAAAAATCCATCATGAGTCAAAGGAAGCACAGAGTACTTCAGTTGGATAATTAAACAAGAAAATAAAAAATGTTAGACTCATCTGTATTAAAGTGAGGAAAGATGAATGCCACAAATAACAAAAATGCTTCTTTATAGATTGCATTTCAATTCTACATTATGGTCAATTGAGAAAAAGTTGGAGGTTGGGATAAAGAAGAAAGAATAAAGAAGTGGTATCTGTTGATGCATTCACATAAAACATTTCTTTTATATTCAAAACCTATTAGCTTGACTGATTTTAATTCTCTAAAGATTAAGGTTATTTCATTCCATTGCTTGATGTTAAAATGTATCTTTTAAAACAAACTGATTTTGAACAAAGGAAATACTGGATATAGATATAGTGAAGACCACAACCAACAAGATGGTGAAATACATACATTCATACATCTAAAAAGACCAAAAGAACCTTGCCATTGCACATCTTTGTGGTAAAAGTGTGTCAGGGAGATGAGCAATGCAAAAAATGTAAACATCATGTGAAGACAGCATTAACCTAGGAACTGAAGATGAATGTTAGCAAATCAAAGTGTTGCTGTGAAGTGGGTGGCCTAGAGATGATCATTTGTTCTTTATGATGCTATTCATTGGAAAAGCTTGAACATGGTCTTACTTGAGGTTAGAAGCCATTCCCAGCAAAGCCTGGGGCCTCTCTAGCATTCTGTCAGCTCTCACAGGCATCCTAGGTAATTCTGAGGCTTGGCACCATTGGTGAGGGCAATACTAGCCTAGAGATCACTCACCATAAGAAGAAACCATTCTGAAACCTAGACTCGCCATTCAGGTGACATGTGGAGGAGGCAGAAACCCACCCAATAAAATGTCAAGGGGAACAAAGGTCTGTGCTGTATCCAAACATCTCCCTGCCCCTCAGTTATCACCAATCTTAAGAGTTCTTTTAAAATAAACGAGCATTTGAAATTATCATCATGTAGACTTGCTCCTTTGAGTTAAAGAAGCATCTTTCCAGAAAGCTCCTGATAAAATGACTTCTTGTTTTAAACAAGGAGTAATCTATAAATGTATTAACATCTATTCATAGAAAGAAATTTTTTGACAAAAATAGCTACTGGTCACCCAGGAGACAGAGAAAGACAGAGTGTGCGTTCTGTGGGAAAAGGAGGCGGTGGTAGGAGGTGATGACTTCTGATGGGGAAAAGGCACTGAGGAGACTGAGAGTGACTGTGTGTGTGTGGGGGGGGCAGGGGTGGGGAGTGGGGGGGACTGTCTGAGGGGCAGCATGTGTGTGGAAATGCCAGGTGGCCCTGGGAAGCTGGAAGTCAGGAGAAGGTCATAGGGGTGTCTGAGAAGGGACAGCTTAAAAAAAAAAGTGTTATCAATGCGTTCAGTGGGTGAGGCCACAATGAAAACCAGCGTTCCTACTCCTGTTTTACTTCATGTGGCACTGCTGCCCAGTGAGATCCAAATAAGACCAGGATGTCCAGTACACAGATACCCACGACCCCATATCAGTCTGGGTCCTGGCAAGGAACAGATGGTACATTCAATTTGGGATAATTGGAAGAAAGTTTAACAAAGAGATTATTTATAAAGCTGTGCTCTGGGAGTAGGGACGCTACAAAGAACAGTAGAGGACAGGGAACTAGTAACAGTAGGTTCCACTGCCAGCCCAGGCCTGAAGGCACAAGGGGAAGGTAGTGGCTCCCATGACACAGAATGACAGCACTGCTGCCAGATAGAGCTGGGGAGGGGAGCCCTGGGCTCCCCTACATCCTGTGCTTCCACCCTCTGACTCCTGCCAATGCTCCCATTGGCCAAACCCAACTGGAAGCCAGAGGAAAGCGAGTCCACTGGGGCAGGCCACACAGTTCAGACGCTGGAGCACGGAGGAAGCTGAGGAAGGGTGCAACTGGATCTGGAGATGCAAACATAAGCTACCCGGCACTGACGCCCTGAGTGGGCGAACTGGAGCAAACTCAGATAGCTCCCTCGGGCTGGTGGCTGAGCTCAATTACCAAATCTGTGCAATAAAACCTGGAAATGGCACATCCTGTTTTCAGGAAAACAATAAGGCTACTTTGAAAAACAATTTTATTTAAACCCTAAAATCAAAACATCTCTGCTCTCTCTCCTCATCTGCGAAAGATCTGGTCCCCAGAGATGTGGAGAAATCCTGCTGAGTCCAGAGAAATCATTGCTTCTAGCTGGGCAGGGAGGGGCTCTCTAAGTGATGCCAGTGGGCAGTAGTGTCTATTTTTAGTTCCTCTTAATTGCCAATGAGTGAACTGATGTTTGCAAAGGTAATTAAAGGATGAGAGGCTGGGTGAAGGCTTCCATTTCTCAGGTCTCTCATCCCTGTAGGAAAAAACCTAACTCCCACCTCCACGATAGCCCACTTCTGCCCTAAATTATCTCCACCTTTTCACGAAAGCAGCTGGTTTGAATTCTCTAACCTTTTACTTCTTGGAATCTGCCAATTCTGACTCCCAGTGAAGTGTCTCTTTCCTTCTTGTGGCCTCAATTCTGTTTTATGCCTGTAATTGTTTCCCTAAAATATTTTTAAGTTCATCACGGTACCTTGGACTTTTCAAAAAGGACAAAGCAAGCAAATACATGAAAAAGTAGATAAGCATCGTGAAGGGCAATGTATTCAGGAGGTGCTCTCATGCCGATGGGAGGACATGGCGTGCTCTTGGCATGCGTATACCCAATGCGTCCATCCATACACTGTCCCTGCAGTCCACATCCACCCGACCGCTGTTCAGCAACAGCCTAAGCAGAGCCAGGTTTCCTCTCCTTGCTGCCCAGAATGCGGCATTGGCAAGCGGAGTTTCCTTCTGCAGAAGCAAAATGAAACAGGATCTTAAAATCGACATTAGTTAACATGACCACTTCTACGCAAATATACACCATTCAAAAGGCAGCATTTCCAGATGTGCTGTATCTTTTGCAAGATTGCTCCTCCAGCAATAGATGACTGTAATATACTGTTACGAAATGCATTGTTTTATAGCAGATAACTGAGCCCCAGTGCTGTTATGAAGAGCAATGTTGTTGATAATACAGCACTATTAATATTCTATTTCCCACCAATGTACTCACTTTCCTGCCTCTGTTGTCTTTGTTCACAGTTTCCTTTTTGCTTGAAATGAGTTTTTCCCCATCCTTCAAGGCCAAGGCTCTGTTTAAATGCTATTTCCTCCCTGAAATGTTCCCAAATCTCCTTTCACCTCCAAGCAGGGAAAACCACTCCCAATTCTGACCTCCCAAAGGAGTTTACCAGCACCTTTTCTATGCCCTCGACACTTTCTACCTGATTCCAGCCGTCTAGGTAAAGGCCTCACTTTCTCTCCATCTAATTTTCTTTGCTTCAGCTGGAACTTGCCAGAGGTTTCAGCTGAGAATCAGGAACTCTGGAAGGAAAATGCTTTTACGTGTCCTCGTATGGATCCTTTACTAGGTTATTTCAAAGTTGTAAAGTTAATGTTGGCAACAGACCTATGGAAGGAATAGAGCTGGAAAACAGTTCTCTAAAATGAGAGCTGCAGAGCTGACTGCAGTACAATTTCCTTCTCTAAAACGGATGGATTTAGTTTGTAGAGAACAGTCATGGTGAGGGCAGAGGCGGAAGGACACGCTTGGAACCACACAGCTCCGGGTTTCAACTCCAGCCCTGCACAATGGACTTGGCCCTGGTAGGTCTTGATTTCCTCTTGCTTAAACAGAGGTCATATTACCTGCCTGGAAGTTTATGGTAAGGATTAAATCTTGTAGGTTAACTGTGGTGCCCCACACATCATTAATGCTCACAAATGCTAGTTTTCTTTCCTCTCTTCACTTTTCATTACAAAGTTAGAATCAACAGGCAAAATTGAACTCAGAGTAAAGAATTTTGCTGGTCTCAGGAAATTTTCTAGTATTCAAATTGTTTAACAAAAAAAGGTTTCTTTGCTGGGTTTAAAACTCCTACCTGATCCAAAAGGTTGTTTTTGTTTTTTTTTTAAAGATTTTATTCGGGAATTGGGGGAGGGGAACAGCCAAGTTGTTGTCCTTCAATCTTAGTTGTGGAGGGTGTAGCTAGCTCAGCTCCAAGTCCAGTCGTCATCCAGCCACCCGAAGGTAGCTCAGGGCAGCTCAGCTCAAGGTGCCGTGTTCAGTCTTAGTTGCAGGTGGGCATAGCCCACTATCCCATGCAGGAGTCGAACCGGCAACCTTGTTGTTAGGAGCACATGCTCTCACCGGCTGAGCCGTCCTGCCGCTTGTTGGCAGCTCAGCTCAGGCGCAGCTCACTAGCCCATGTGGGAATTGAACAGGTGACCCTGTTGCTCAGAGCTGGCACTCTTAACCAACTGAGCCACTCGACCGGCCCCCAAAAGGTCTTTTATGCAATGTCTTTTAAGTATATCACCTATGCTAAGAGAAAACACCAACAATTTCAGCTACTCTATGGAGCCATCTAAATGAAAGCACGGTGACATCATGGTGATGGCGGCCTTTGTTGATGTGAGGATTTCATTCCAGAAGCCCTTCAGCCCATACCCCTTAATGTTCTTGTGCATTCTTGGATGAGGACATGGCAAAGCAGGGAGTGATAAGCAGATTACAAACATACTCTGAATAGTTTCCTGGCGCAGTTATGAGGGAAAAAAACAGCTCAAATTCCAGGTGAACAATCTGCTTTCCCCAAAGGTGTAAATTTTACTGTCTCTAGAGTTTTCAAGCCAAAGTGCAATGGTGGTGTTCACACCCAGTGTCTGTGGCTTTTGCATGAGGCTAGGTCTAACATTAGAGTTGTTATTAACTGGGTGAAGCAATAGCAAGGCAGGTTTGACTTGTATAATAAATCATGAAACAATGCCCTTTTAATAAAGAGATTGCACAAGGCCAAAATGAAGTTTGGGAGGGTAAGTTAGGAAGAGAACTTAGTATGCACTATGGGACAGCTCTGCTGGCTTTTCCTGAAACATGAAAACTTGAGGGTAATCAACTGTAAATCACTTACAGTGATTTTGTTGCTCCATTTTAACCCCAAATACCTTTCAAAAACCATCAGCAAACCACAGTCTCCCATTATCACAAGCTCTCCAGCTAGGAGCCTCTCCTGTCTTTAGGGTGGCCTCAGGAATTTCTCTCCTGCTAGGGCTAGACATCCTGGTTTCCTAGAAGGTTCTAGAAACTAAGCTTTGTGAAAAGCTGTACACATTTCATTTTCCCTCAAGGGCTTGGTTTACTGGGAGATGGAGGCATGATAGAGATTTGGGATAAGAAGGAGCTGAGTTCAAGTTCTGACCCTGCTACTTCTCAGCTCTGTGACCTTGGGCAGGTTATTTAACTTCTCTCTGCCCCAGTAAAATGGGGATACTAATAATAGTGACCTCATTCATGTGTTGTTGGAGGATTAAATGAGTTAATCCACGTAAATGCACTTTGATAGGAAACACAATAAATCTAGCTATGAATGCACAGCCCTCACAGCTTGTTAAAATACTTGTCCAGGCGAATTCGTTTACTTGGCCACGTGCTGGGGATAGTGGTCCTAGCCAGGAGCTAGGACTAGAAGTGTGAGTCACCATGGTCTCTCCTCACAATGGCTTTGTGGCCCAGTAGGACAATAAGTCATGTCAATAGGCATCAGAGTGATTATAGGTGAGTAGGAATGTAGATACTCGTGGTGAGAGAATGGTCAATTCTACCTGAGGAAGGTGGCCAGGGATGGCTTCAAAGAGAAGAAATTCTTGGGAAGAGTTCTGAAGGAGGAGTAGGGGCCACGGTAGTGAGCATCCCAGGCTGACAGGGTGGTGAGGCAAAGACACGGACGCCTCGCTCAGCACCTGGGAACCATCTCTACCTCAGAGGGGCTGGAGTGAAGGGTGTGAGGGGACAGAGGGCAGGAGATGCTGTAGGGCAGGTAGCCAGGGCCAGATCCTGATGGATCTGCTGTGCCATGCAGTTTCATCTGGGGTGCATGGGGGAGTCAAGAAAGGGTTTTTAAGAGGGAAGAGATGGTCAGTTTTGCATTTTAGGAAGGTCCTGCTGCAGCCCCAGGGAGGATGGACTGAGCATCAGTCTGTGAGGGTTAGGAGACCGCTATATACGAGTAGTTGAGGATAGAGATGATGAGGGCCCAAGCTGAAGCAACACGAGTGGGGATGGCAGGATGACACGGGCTGGAGGAATGTTAAGGTGCTGAACTGCGGAGTCCTGGTCTGCGACCGTATTGCAGGAGAGGAGAGAGAGGGCGTCTGGGCCGCCTCCCAGGTTTCGGTTTGAATGCCTGGTTGATGTGGTGCTATTCATGAAAGTTGGAAATACCATATGGAGGACAGGTTTGGGGGGAAAATGGTGAGTTCAGCTTTGAACCTGCTGAGTTGTTAGTGTTTATGGGGCATCTAGATGTAAAGATCTAGCAAAGAAATGGGTACGTTCTCCGATCACACTGTGGCTGACATTATTGTAGGGCAGGATCTTGAGCTAACGCCAAGTGCTTATTCATCTGCATAGACTACCTCATTTAATCCTCATCACAGCTCAGTGAAGTGGGTACTATTAGCATCCCACTGCACAGATGAGGTAAGAAATGACAAGGCAGGCTTCAGCCCCATGTGGTCTGGTGCTTAAGGCTGCCCTTTTAGCCATCACACTGTACTGCCTCCTGCAGAATTCTCCTCCTGTAGACATCAAGGCATAGGCAGTGTAGACCCCAATGACCTCCTTCCTGTTGTCAATCCAAGCTCCTCTTCTGCTAAGATGGAAAGTCCTCTGACCTTCCTTCTTTTGGGGTCTATACACACCACATTGCCTGGGTAACTTCCTGAAGTGCAATATGCTTAAAATCATAAATGCTGTGGAGTGGACAAGCCCTCTAGCCTTTAACAGGAAATGCTTCACACACATTATAAAGCACTTTACCAACCATGGTATTACTACCTCTTTCTTGATTTTTCTCACCTCTACAAGGAGGCCAGTGATCTCCCTGAGGCTCACTGGTTGCAATATTATGAGGAGCAGCAACGTTGAGATCTTGTTCTGTATCAGGTAGTGTGCTAAGCACTTTCACTACTCTGATGCACTTAATTCCCCCAAACAGCCCCATGAGGTGAGTGTTATTATTACTCTCATTTTTAAGATGAGGAAACTGAGGCCCAGAGTGAATTACTCAGGTAGGAAGTAACACAGCCAGGATTCAAATCCAAGGTCTTATATCTTATACCCTGTGAGAAAAATTGAGCATACTTCCACATATGCCATATTTTCTTCTCTTTTTTTCCCTAACTTCCTGCCAGAATTTTGGTTTATACATTGTTCATTAGCACACTACTATAAATTAAGTACAGGAAGGAAGGGGAGAGGAAACATAGATGGGAAATGGTTATTTGTACAGAATTGGAATTCTGATTAAAAGCTAAGAGGGGGTAGAGATTTAAACTATTGGTTTAAAAAAGCGTTTAGAATAATGTGGATTTGAGTTGTACTATTAATTGTGTACTATTAATTCAATCAAGGAACATCAGCTTTGTTCAATAATGTATCTCTTTGATATTGGAGGCCACATTAAATAAGGGTATAATGAAGGATAGAGAAGCCATGTGCAGGGTATGCGTTTCATCTGCTGCTATTCTAATCCACTGTCCCACTTAATGCGAAGTATCTGAAAATGTCAGAATGCTTAATAAACATTAAAGAAGCCTAAACCCTGTATTGTCAGTATTGTTACACTTCTGTGACAGTAAACTGAAGAGAAAAAGTGATTTGCCTTAAGTATTCTGCCTTAGATGTAGGATTCACATAACACCAGCATTTCCAAATTCAGAACTCAAGACCATGTTTAAAGTCTGTTTAACACAAATATATCCAGAATAGGCAAATCTATAGAGACAGAAAGTAAGTTAGCAGTTATCTAAAGCTGGGAAGTTTAGGGGAATAGAGAGTGACTGCTAATGGGTATGTGGTTTCTTTTGGGGGTAATTAAAATACCCTAAATTGATTATGCTGATAGTGGCATAACTCTGCAAATATACTAACACTGAAAGGAACACTTTCAATGGGTGAATTATATGGTATGTAATCTGTATTTCAATGAAGCTGTTTAAAAAACATATATATGGCTTTGTTAATTTATTTTCCTGTGGCTCATTCAAATGATTTCAGCTGATTGGTGAACTGGAGTTGATTATGAGATAATTTACATACTTTCAGAACAAGGATGAAACATACGAGTTCCTGTACTTCTGGCCAAGGCAGTTTCTGTCACTGAGATGAAACATGGTAGTGAGACGCTTTACCTGCTTGGATAACACAAGCCCAAGAAAGACCCAGGTTGTTCTTTATCTAGCAATGTCTCCTCTCTTACGGTAACCTCTCTCACTGTGTTAGAGTCTAAACCCCTCCCCCAACGGTGGTAGACTGTTGGCAACCTCAGTCCTGAAGAATAAGTCCCGAGTATGTGAAACAGCTA
>NW_017731559.1:2951575-2952372 GCF_001890085.2 Hipposideros armiger
AGGGCTAGTGCAGACGTAGTCCACTGGCCTGGGGCTCTGTTCCCCTCCCCCAGCAGCCTTGCTTCTGTGCCTTTCAGAACTCCACTTCATTGAAAATTAACTCTTCTTCATCTGTAACCTCGCACAGAGTGCTTCCTCTGTCTCCCTGCCATAAGCTCCCAGCACCTCTCCCTGCTAGAGGCTGAGCCTCCTCCCACACCAGCCCTAGTGGGGGAGACAGGGTTGGGCCCTCCTCACTTGGCTTCCAGACACTGCCCTTCTAGTCCAGTGTGCAAATCTCTGCTTTCTCAAGACTCAGGCCGTACCATCTTCTCATTCTCTGCCTCACCTCACCTGGTAGTTGTTACCTCCTGGTCATTCTTTGTTCTTCAGTGAAAATTGGGCACTTCCCTTTCTGCTTACCCCAAATTCTGACTTCATCCTAGAGTTCACTTTACAAAACATCAATATCCATGCTCAACCTCACCGCCTTTCCTTACTCCAATGGAAGAGGTTTTACTCCACCTGCCTGGCTAATCCCTACAATTAAATGAGCCCTGCTCACCCTCTGCCCCGCCCACCTCCTGAGCACTTCATCCCTCAGCTGTCATTCCTTCTAGTCCCAAGTCTTCTCAGGACTCCCTATTGTCATTTCAATATGCTTTTTTATTGAGCTATAATTTACATACTATAAAATCCATCCGTTTAAAGCCGTTTTAAAAGCAATTCAGTAGTTTTAGTGTATTCTCAAGATTTTACAGCCATCAGTATGCTATTCCAGAACATTTCATCCCCCCAAAAGAAAACCTTTTACCTAT
>NW_017731559.1:2953804-2955586 GCF_001890085.2 Hipposideros armiger
TCTGGATCCAGTTGCAGCCATTGTTTGCTGCAGAATTTTTTGAAAGAGTTCTTTCCACTTGTGGTTTCCATCCATTTTCTTTTCAAGCTATTGCAGTTTGGCTCTTGAACCCAACACTTCAGTGAAACTGCTCTCATCAAGGTCACCAGTGGCTGTTTTGTTACCAAATTCAATGGACATTTTTCAGTTGTTTGCTTGTTTGATTTCTCTGTGGTATTTAACTCCAGGTTCTTCTCCATGTTTATTGAAAGACTAGAGATTCTTGGCTTAAATGCCAGCACATGCTTCTGAGTATTCTCATACATCTCTGGCTGCTTGCTCGGTTTTCTCAATTGACTTCTCCTATTCTGCTCATTCTTAAGTCTTGAGCTTCAAGATTTTTGTCTTCAGTCCTCTTATTTTCCACCTCTACATGGTCTCACTAGGCAATCACATTCATTCCTATGGGTTCAATTACCACTTAGCACTGCTCACTCTATCTCCTGCCCACACTACCCTCCTGGGCTCCTGGTTTGTACATGTGTCTACCGGACATCTCCACCTGGACTCTCATCAATCCTTAAACTTTACATGTCCCAAACTGAATGTTTTCTCTTTACCTCTCCAGCCTTCCCTAACTCTGTAAATAACATGTTACTGAATTCTGTAGACTTAACATTTTTAAGTCATTTATATTTGTCTACTTCCTTCCATCTTGGACACCTGTGCCCTAGTCCGGTACCACTTAATAAAATGACCCCAACATCCTCCTGATAGGTCTCCTAGCTCCACTCTCTTCTCCAAACTGTAGCCAGAGATATTTCTAACATGAAAATCTCACCAAGTCATTCCTCTGCTTACATGAGGAGATGGGATTATAGTGGCTTTGGCGCCAGACACACGAGGATTTCAGTTTTAACACCATCCACTTACTGGTTGCAGGACTGTAGGAGGAGTTAACTTCATGTTTTAGTTTTCTTGTTTTAAAAAAGAAAAGAGCCACACAAGTACCATCTCATGGGTCTTCCTGAGAATTCAGAAGATGCACCTTGATGCCCTTGGTTCAGAGTTAGTGGGCACATTTTAAGTGCTCAATGCATTTTAATTATTATTTTTATTAAAACCTTTCAATAAAGGCACATCAGTTAACCTTTCATCCTTAAAAAGAGGAGGCACAATAGAATGACTTTCATAAACTCTTAAGGCAAGACTCCTTTGGACACTGACGCCTGGTAATCAACTGCAGCTCCACTCTGTGCTGGTCACTCAGCTTCAGTGTCCAAAAAAGTACTCTGGTGAGAAGGCAGCAGCAGTGTGGCTGGCATTCCGAAATGAGGACACAGGATCGGGAATCCCTGCGGATGCAGGAAAACGCTGATCAAGGCCTTCTTCCCTGCCCCTGCCCCCGCCCTCGAGTGTTACCCCGGCGACAGTCCCCAACGCCCCTTCGCCCCCCGGCCAGGCTCACCAGACCTGGAGCCGTAAGTATCGAAAGCCTTTCGAGCAAAGCCCACACATCCAAACCACAAACCACAGGGGCCATCCCAGCCCGGTGGCTTCCTCCTGTTCCCCGCCCGCACCAGGGCGGCGCCCACCCCACCCTGTAGGCTCCGCCGCGGCGGTTTGGCGGTCTCATGGTGCGGGTTCCGCCGCCGCAGGTCTCTCGCTCCGCCCGGCACTCCCTCCCGGAGCCCGCGGTGCTCACCTTGAAGGACATCCTGCACATGCCCGCTGCCGCCCCAGCGGGACCGGCGCGCTTCCGGCTCCGGGCGCCCGCCCCAACTCTACCAGCCTTCTCCGCCC
>NW_017731559.1:2955706-2969948 GCF_001890085.2 Hipposideros armiger
ATGGGAGAAGCGGGAGGGGAGGGGCGCACACACAGGCTAGCCCTCCGCATACCTACCTCATGCTCCAAACGCTGCACGCACTGTGCATGCCACACACACATACACACACACGTTCACATACACCACCACTCCACACTCACGCCCCCATACCCACACTTCTCTCACATGCACACTCGCTCTCGCACACATTCCAAACTCTGTACACATTCCACGTTCCACACACACTGACACTTCTCACACACTCACACTCTCAATACACACATTCCATGGCATCCATATTCCTCTTACACACACACACACACACACACACACACTCACACACACTCACACTTCAAACTCCACATACACTGTGCACTCTCCATATTCCACACACAGGTTCACATCCACATGTACACGCTACACACACCCCCACACTCACACATATACACACCCACATCTTCCAAAAAGCGTGGTCTGCATCAGATGACTCTTAACCTTCCTTATAGCACAAATATGATGATGATATAAATTAAACATGAGAAAAAAAATTCACCACCCTTTCAAATAGCTATTTTCATCTTTTTCTTTCTTTTTCTTTCTTGCTTTCTTGCTTTCTTTTCTTTCTAGTTTTTTTCTTCCCTCTCCCTTTTCAAAAAAATTTGGTTTTATTTTTATTTTTTCCCTCCTGGGGAAAGATCCAGGAAACAAACCTTTTGAATGAATAATAAACGGTATTTTCCCTTTTGAAGGTTAAGGCAAAATTTGAAATATTGTGTACTCATAGTTCTTTTTTTTAAAGATTTTATTGGGGAATTGGGGAAGGGGAACAGACAAGTTGCTGTCCTTTTGTTCTTCAGTCTAGTTGTGGAGAATGTTGCTTTACTGGCCCATGTTGGTATTATCATTGAGCTCTTCCCGGGTGAGGCAGATAGGTCTCTGGCCACCGGACGGCCACTCACGGCGGCTGTTGGCAGCTCATGCTGGCTGCCAGCCACTCACAGTAGCTTATGGCAGCCCACTGCAGCCCCAGTGAAGCCTATGCCATTGGGGGTGACTCACGGCAGCCCAGCTCCAGGTAGAGCTGCTGTTCATCATCTTAACTATAGAGGGCGCAACATCACTGGCCCTAATGTGGGATCCGAACCAGGGCTCTGCTGCTCAGAGCTGGTGTCCCAAGCCAACTCTTAACCAACGCGCCTCTTGGCTGGCCCAGTTCTCCTCCTTTTGATTACACCAGTCACTTTCTCCTCTTGGCCTTGTGCTGCACTCCCTGACACATATTGTTTGCCACCTGCCCAGGGTTGGTTTGGGGAAAATGGAAGTGGGAGAGCCATAATTTTTAATTGAAAAAATATATTGCTTTAAACTCTAAAAGGCAATAGTAGCCTTTCTAGCGAGTTCAAAGTTAAAGTGGATGTCTCTCACCTTCACACTATAAGAATCCACTCATTCTCCCCCTCCCCTTGTGCCTCTGTCCCTCTTCTCAACTGAATTTGTAATGAATATTTAATTTACAAATTAAAAAATAAAACTACAAATAAAAGTTAATGACAATAAAAATATCTACTCATTATGGATAAATTGAATTACTCTGTGTTTAAAATAATTTAAAAATAAAAATTCCAAAATTCGATAGAAAATTTCAGCTTTTAAATGAAGAAAGACTCAAAACCTTTCCTTGCCTTGAGAGTCTGTGGATGAGACAGTTTCGAAATTGCCACACAACATTATTAGATAAGATCAAGCATTGGAGGTTTTGCTTTAATGGTTTTGATAAACAGAAAGAAGAAAAGAAAAAAATTAACATTTTGAGTGTGATCTATGTACCAGGTACTTTCCTTAAAAAAATCCTATGAGGTGGAGATTATGCCCATCCCATAGATGAAAAAACTAAGGTTCTGAGAGATGAAGTAATTTGCTAATGAGTGATGGGCTAGACCTTTAATTAAGTCTGTCTGGCTCCAGAACCTGTTTCCTTTCCACTACCACACTCGCCACTCAAAGTTGTTTTTGGCAGTGCACCTCTGGCCAAGCTGCTGATGGGATTCTTGTCAGTCACAGGAAAGAATGTGCCTGCATACCATTCCACACACCTGGCTAAACTCATCTTCATAAAAAAGCCCCCAAACAGAATCAAACCCTCATGATCATAGCCAGACAATGCCTTCGAAAGTGGCCTGCTCCAAAACTTCACAGTGGCCCACCAGGTTTAACACCCACCTATCCAAATAATTTCTCACTCCCCCACCAGTGTCCCTATCCTTGTCAGAGGATTCTCCTTGTTACCACCTTCCCTGCCATCCCTATGTCTCTCCTCTCTCTCCCATCTCCTGTCTGCCCTAACCCAAATCCTGACATACCCAGGGTTACTCCCAGCTCAGGTCCCCTTTCTGCACCCTGCCCCTCAGCCATCTCTCTCTCAACTTTGTTGAACCCCTGCCTTAATTCCACACTGCACATCATCCCTGAGCCCTTCATTCTAGGAGGTTTGGTATTGCTCTCAAATTTACTTCTGTTACTTTGGCTCCCCCAGCAGAATTTAAATTCTTCGAAACCAGACTTTGTATCTTATATGTCTTTTATTTTCTTCAGGGGCGAGTTCATGGCTGGAGATGGTAGGTGGTCAAAACTTATTAATTGTTGATTAATGGTGTTCTTCATATCTACAGGGGTAGTGTTCTTCATATCTGCTGGGTCAGAAGGCCCACCACTCCTTACACAGATATCTGTGACTCAAACACATAGACATCTAATTCATCGTAAATGAGGCCATATTCATTATACCTTGTGTTCACGCTAGCACAGACTGTAGTGTATTTGGCCTTGATTTTGCACTGTCCTAGTTTGTGCTCCAACAAGACTTGCTCTAGATCGAGGGTGCTGACAACCAGTGTGCTGGAGAGAGAACAAGGTAGTCCAGTGAGCCAATATGTGTCGGGGCTATAGACCACGATTCCCCAGGAACCCTCCTTGCCAAAGATAGCCTAGAGAGGGCAGCAATGAAGAAGATAAAGGAAGTAAAAGAGATGAGACCCAAGGTCAACAGCTACCTCAACGTCGCTACCTCCTTAATTTCAATTACCAATGCAGACACCCAGAAAACCCTAAACAACAAATGACAAAGAGAAAAAAGCATCGCTCCACCAGCTGACAATTCGTCAGCTCCTGAGGCTGAGCAGGTGGGACTGAATAAAAACTGGTTAACCATCTCTACCATCATCCGGTGTCGTCATGCAACAAGAAGAAATGAATACAAAATTCCAGCACTAAGAAATGAACAAAAGCTTGGAGTGAAAGACCTTACTAAGTACTTGCTTTTTTGCCCTTGACCAGTTAACTACAACTGATTCGCATTATCAATGCAACATGGGGTTTTTATTATTTTTATGTAAAGTAGTCTCTTTTCGGTAATGACAAATGTGTTTTTTAAAGTAAGAAAAAGCCTGTTTTGTTCTCAATACCCCTTTAAAGGTTTTTAAATTGTTTCATATCCGGTCAAGTTGAGATTTTTAAGAGCTTCATTTTTAATTTGTAATAAAAGTTTGCAACTTGATATTTTTCCAAAAAAGTTAAACTGCAAGCATCTGTTAATAAAGGTCTTAATAAAAATAAATAAATAAATAAATAAATAAATAAATAAATAAATACATAATAAAAAAGGAACCCCAGGAAGGGAAGAGTGGTACTACTCCAAGACAGAAGTACACAATTTTTGTCCCTACACATCTAGGTGGGATGTGTCTTGGGCTGCTATAATTCAGAGAGGGCCAAAGAAAACTAGAACATTGCCAAGAGCAACAACAATAATACCCACTGCAACAAAATAAAAAACAAAACCAACCTGCAAAAAAAAAAAGAAATGTAATTTTTGAGCAACCTTAATTGTTATTCTTAATTGAACAACAATTATAGTAGAACCCACTAGCTTATTTTTGACATGAAGACTAAGGTAAGGAAGAATAAGCAGAAAAAACTACAAAATAAAAAATGCTTGGTTAACATCCATCAAAAAAAAAACCCATCCACATTTGCATTCCCAGAAACTCGTGGTTTCTGGCACATAACTGGTATTGATAAGTTGTTAAGAGCGGGAGTTAGGATCTCTTCCTAATCTTGGAAAAGTTTTTGAGTTAGACTATAAGAAATTGCCAGTTTTCTAGGTCAAAGTCACATGAACTTCCATTTTAACAGGTCAAAATTAGGCAAATCTCAGCAACTTCATATAATTTAAACTAATACTTAATCTCCTTAAGTTTTGGTTTCCTCATCTACAAAATGGAGATAATAATATAATCTTTCTCATTGGATTGTTGTGATGATTAAATTAATTTAATGCATATAAAACATGTAGCATTGTGCTTGATAATTGCTCATTAAATGCCAGCTGTTATTATTATTGTCATTGTTATTATGCCACAAATGTTAATTGAATGACTCACTGCATGCATAAATGGAAAATAATTTAAAATTAAAGCCATTTTTCAACCTACTGAATTGGAGAAAATATTTGCAAATCATTTATAATAAGGGGTTAACATCCAAAATATTGGGTTGTTGGAAAAGTCATGACATATTTTTTCTATGTTTTTCATTGCAAAAATGCGTCATGACTTTTCCGACAACCCAATATATAAAATATATAAAAAGACCAAACAATCTGATTTTAAAAATGGGCAGAACATCTTTTTTTTTAAAATATTTTTATTGGGGAATTGGGGGGATGGGAACAGCGCTGGGGAATTGGGGGAAGAGGAACAGACAATTTGCTGTCATTTTGCTCTTCAGTCTAGTTGTGGAGGACACTGCTTCACTGGCCCAAGATGGCACCATCATTGCACTCTTCCCAGGCGAGGCAGATCAGTCGTCAGCTTCTGGACGGCCACTTACTGTGGCTGCTGGCCGCTCATGCTGGCTGCTGGCTACAGACGGTAGCCCATGGCAACCCACTGCCACAGGGGCTGCAGCCTACACTGTCGCCGGTGACCCACGGCAGCCCAGCTCCAGGTCGAGCCGCTGTTCAGCATCTCAGCTGTGGAGGGCAGCATCACTGGCCCTCATATGTGGGATCTGAACCGGGGCCTTCTGGCATCGCAAGCCAGTTCTTAACCATCGTGCCACTCAGCCGGCCCCAGAACATCTAAATAGGCATATTTTCCAAAGAAGACATACAGATGGCCAACAGACACATTAAAAGATACTCAAAATCACTAATCATCAGGGAGATGCAAATCAAAACCACAATGAGCTATCACCTCACACCTGTTAGAATGGCTATTGTCAAAAAGACAAGGAATAACAAGTGTTGTTGAGTATGTGGAGCAAAGGGAACACTTGTGCACTGTGGGTGGGAATGTCAATTGGGGCAGCTACTATGGAAAATAGTACAGAGGTTCCTAAAAATTTTAAAAATAGAACTACCATATGATCCAGCATTTCCACTTTTGGGTATTTATCTGAAGAAAATGAAAACACTAATTTGAAAAGATGTATGTACCCCTATGTTCATTGCAGCATTGTTTACATATAGCCAAGACATAGAAACAACCTAAATGTTCATAGAGGCATGAATGGATAAAGAACATGTGATATATATGTATTCAATGGGATATAATTTAGCCATAGAAAGATGAAATCTTGCCATTTGCAAAAACACGGATGGACCTTTAGGGCATTACGCTAAGTAAAATAAGACAGAAAAAGATAAATATGGTATTGTCTCACACATGTGGAATCTAAAAAACAAAACAAAAGAAAGAAACAAACAAACACGTTCACTGATACAGACAAAAGATTAGTGGTTGCCTGAGGTTGTGGGGGGTGGTGTGTGGGAAATAGGCAAAATGGGTGAAGGGAATCAAAAAGTACAAACTTCCAGTTATAAAATGAATAAGTCACAGAGATATAATACAGCATAGTGACTATAGTTAATAATACTGTGTTGTATGTTTGAAAATAGCTAGAAGAGTATATCTTAGAAGTTCTCATCACAAGAAAAAACATTTGTAACCATACTACATACTAGGTCTGACAATCAAGTTCATGAACTTGTTTCAGAAATGTTGCTAACCTTTTTTGGTATCACAGGTATTATTCATGATGAATTTATACCAACTGGACAAACAGTTAACCAAGTTTACTACTTGGAAGTGCTAAAAAGGCTGTGTGAAAAAATTAGACGACCTGAACTTTTGCCAACAATTCATGGCTCTTGCATCATGACAATGCACCAGCTCACATGGCACTGCCTGTGAGGGGAGTTTTTAGCCAGTAAACAAATAACTGTATTGGAACACCCTCCTTACTTACCTGATCTGGTCCCAATGACTTCTTTCTTTACCCAAAGATAAAGGAAATATTGGAAATAATACATTTTGATGGCATTCAGGACATCGGGGGTAATATGATGACAGCTTTGATGGCCATTTCAGAAAAAGAGTTCCAAAATTGCTTTGAAGGGTGGACTAGACACTGGCATCGGTGCATAGCTTCCCAAGGGGAGTACTTTGAAGGTGACCATAGTGATATTCAGCAATGAGGTATGTAGCACTTTTTCTAGGATGAGTTCGCAAACTTAATTTTCAGACCTCGTATATTATGATGGATGTTTATTGGACTTAGAGTGTGGTGATCATTTTGCAATATATACAAATATTGAATTATTGCATTATACATGTGACACTAACATAATGTTAGGTCAATTACACTTCAGTAAAAATATTGATGTAATTATTACCCTGATGAAAATAATTTAAAATTTTTGAATCTGATATTAAAGGATCACATGGAAGCTATTGGTATGCTGCATCTACTTTGTGGGTCTTTTCATTGCAATTAGTGTATTATAAATGCTGCTCTTGATTCAGGTATTTTTCCTCTGATACCTAATCCATTTTTTTAAGAGATTCCTCCTTTGACAATATATCCTTCTTTATTATATCTTCTGAAGAGAATGGTCTTTGGGATCTCATTTGCTAAAATTTTTCTATTGTTCATTGGTGAATTGATAATAGTGTATATGCTCTGCTTGCTTGAGAAACACTCTCTTCTTCTAAGGGGGGCAGCCCAATGTTGCCCTCACATGGCATACTCTGGCCTATAGAATCCTGGCCCTGGTGTGGCTTTGTATGAAGATTCCACTGTACCCCTTTTTCCTAGGGAGCAGGAGGGCCACTCTGACATAGAGAAAATTAACAAAATGCCTCAACTTTCCCCCAAGTAGCCAATAGTCATCCAGTCGTTTTTTCCTCTTTGCTTTTTGGTGCACACTAGTTTTTTTGCTTTTATTATCCATTATAGTGATTTAGCAAAATGCTAGATTTCCTTCACTTCCGTGAGAGGGGTCAACAATGCTCTCTTGGGGCCAGATGCCCTTGGCACTGCTCTATCAAATGCTTTGCAGTTTAAAACTTTCCATGATGATCTATGAGCTATATGTGGCAGGATTTCTGTGAGCCTCATCTGTGACCCAGTGGACTGAGCAATGTGGTACAAATGCCAGCTCCAGGAGCCTTCATCTCCCAGTCAGATGTCTAGATTTTTGCCTGAAGTGTTTGATTTTCATTTGGATGTTTAGCATTATTGAGTAACTCTCTCAGCTTTCTCGGCTTCCAACATTTGTTTAAAGAGAGTTAATAATTGGAAAGTACCCTATCACTAATCTGGCCCTTGGGAATGAAAGCATCTATTATGGATGACCTAGAAGTGGTGCCTCCTTACTGAAGCCGCTTTCAACATTCCACTGAGGCTTTAAAGTATCCATGCAAGAGCTTTGTATTGGGTTGTTGGAAAAGTCATTACGTATTTTTGCAACAAAAAGTATAGAAAAAATATGTCATGACTTTTCCAACAACCCAATATTTTAATGTAATGAGGACCCTGAATACTAACCAACCGAAATCTCAGTCTTACATCTTATTAGCAAATTGCTAAACCCATAGGGGCAAACATGTAGCAGACACACATAATTTAGTTCTAAATTATTTGCAAAGTTGGCTCTTGTTTTGCTTAATCTTTACTTGAACCAAAATGGTTTAAGAGAGGCCAAAAACGCTGAGTTTAGTCCTTAGGGAAAATGGACTAGAAGACTCTCATGCTATGGAAATTCTCTCACAGCCTTACATGGGAGCAAGAATGAACTTGAATTTAATTTTGTTTGTGGAGAACCAAATTCCCTCCTCTTCAGTTAAAAATACAGAGTGTAATATTTTCGTTAGCATTTGACTTTGGGGGTCCTTATTTGGCATTGTGTAGCAATGTACGAAATTGTATCTTAAAAACTGTGTAAATTTCAAGTGTGTCAGGACCCTCATTCTTTCAGCGAGGGTTCCTTGGTGGGCTTCTTACAGCCGAGAGGTAGGATGGGAGTGTAGGGTTACAGGGACTTCAGTGAGACTGAACATTAGACTATAAGCCATGTGGAACCAGAAACCGTGTTCACCTCATTCTCTTTGCAGCCTCAATGCTAAGTTCTGCCCCCAGCATGTAGTAGGTACTCACTGAGTAGTTTTGAAGGAATGAGTGAATGAATGAATGAATGAATGAATTCTCACAGATGATCTGAGGATCCACAAGTTTCTCAGATATAAACCCAAAGCTTCTGACTCTCTTCTCTCTAATGAGATTTGGAATCTATGTTTGTGTGGTTCTTGTTTTACTCAGGAATCTGAGGCGTATGACTACTAGCTTGTAAGGGAGGCCACTGAACAGGCAACAATAAAGAATATCACCCTATTTTCACATGAGGGCTACCGCCTGGTAGAACGATAATTATGGCTTCACTGAAAAGAGAGCCTTCCCACCCCACCCTCAGAAGACCTCTGATGACTTGTCCCCAACATGGGGCTGGAAGGTGCCTGAGGGTCCTGAAAGTTATTGCTAAGTGGCCATAATTCCATCTTTATTTGTGTCTATGTGTGTATTAAATTAACTGATACTCTGTGTATGTATATGTAAGTTATGTGTGTGTGTGTGTGTGTGTGTGTGTGTGTGTGTGAAGGTGCTCTGGAATTTTGAAGTCAAACGAGGGACCTTATGCTTATACAGGATACCCTTATTCTCTCCATTCCCCTAGAAGTGAAACTCAAACTAAGCTGAGGTCACAGTCCTTCATCAGGCCCTGCTGGCTTTGATGCCTTTTATGTAGGTGTGGGAGTCTCAGTTCCCCCAGCAAGCTGAAGGGAGCTGTAGAAGAAACCATAAACAAAAAGTGGAAGGGTATGGGGAGAAATCCAAGTGATTTCATTGGGAAGAGAAGTGTCGGCAGAAGTTCCCAGAAGAGCCACAATCAAACATGGTTTCTATACAACGTTTCTTATAACTTCTGCCTTCATTCTGGTGCCAACATTAGGACACCGAGGTGATGTGCCAATCCCAGGATGGGATCGATGCCCTGAGTTGTTCCACAGCAAGTCCTGTCAGATAAGACTCATCAGGTGGCCTGAGGGCCAGTCCATTCTGGCTTACTCCTGGGGCTAGTCAGGCTCACTGTGGGGACAAGGATTCCAGAGAGCTCTCAACAAAAAGTAAAGAAACCTAGAGGCTGGTGTCATGTTCTGGGGGTCTGGGGGAAGACAGTAGGTGGTGGGCCAGGCAGACCAGCTGACCAGAGGATCTCAGGGCAAGGAGAGCTTCCATAGGATGGCTGACAGTCCCTCCAAGACACGGAGGCTCTGACAAGGTAAAAAGCGGGCAGCAGAGAGCTACATCCAGTAGAGGAGGTCAGCAGGTAGAAGTAGAAATGTGATCGCTAAGAACTGATGCTTAATGAAAAGAGCAAAGAAAGCTTCCAGGTTCTAAAAAATCAGAATCCTAGGCAGGAGCCTGGACAGAAATTCAGGCACGATGGGTCAAGATCTGTTTCCAGAACTGGGCATAAAAATAACAATAGCTAGTGGAAGCATACTATGTGTGGGCTTTGCATTAGATACTTTATAACGATGGCTTCACTCCATATTCACAGATCTCATGCCATAGGTAAAATTTTTAGATGAAGAAACTGAGACTTAAAGAGGTTAAAAAACTTACCCAAACTCACAAAGTCACAGAAGCTGGTAGATGAGGGAGCTAGGACTTCACTCCATATCTGTAACTCTGTAGACTATGGGGTTAACTGTTACACTACACTGCATGATGGGAGCTTGGTCAGGGGAGAAGGGAGGAGCAAGGTGAAGGGCAAATTATAATGAGCACCAACTGGGGTTAGTCCAACCCTGCAGCAGACATGTTCATTAACCTTCACAGTGTCCTTGTCCTCATTATTTTTTTCCCAGATGAGGGATCCAAAACGTAGAGACTGAGTGGCTTACCTAAAATCGCACAGGAAGGGGGCAATAACCCAATTCAATTAATGGGACTGGGGTACATGTCAGAGCAAAACCAACAGCAAGACTGCCCTGAGGCTGATGTGCCATTGGGGAGGAAGAATGTAATACCTGCTATACATTCAGGCCTCTTTAATCTGAAACCTGAATTAGTAAAGTCCTCTAGGAGAGAGAGTAATTTTGAAGACACACGACTTCAAGGAGCCTGACTTCCTGTATTAAGTATAAGGAGTGGCTTTCACCCGATATAACCCAATGATGCATTTATTCTTCATAACAAATGAGTCATGGATTTAACCCTTGCATTGAGTTGAACATCTTACACCCATCTCTCTGCTCAAAGGCAGCTAAGTCAGTAGGTGCTATTATGGAGTAAGTGCAAGCTAATTTTAACTTTAGCATACGTGTCATTTCTTTGAGTTCTCTAAACTTGGGTATAATTTATTACTCATAAGCCAAGAGAATTAGGCAGGTTATTTCATGCCCTTACAAAAAGGGTTGTAAAACTCTGACTTCTTGTACTTGTTGTATGTAAAATTGAGTGAATGGTAAAGATTTAAGATAATATTAGAGCATCATAGGATTAGAAAGTATGCAGCAAGGAACAATCAATCTATCAGCAAATGTTTTTTGACTGCCTACTCTGGGTCCCATCCCGTCTTAGACCGGAGGCTGGAAGGTCATTTGGAGAGGTCATTTAGACAAGCGCTTCTTTATCTGTGAACAAAGACCATTGAAAAAACTTCCAATCCATCATTGACCAATATTTTGTAATGTAAAATAAAACTGGGTTATGAGAAAAATGATCACATAGTTTCATGTCTATATGCAATATAGAATTTTATATAAAATATAAGATTGCTAAAAATGTTTCTGAACACTCTCAATTTTTGTACTTTTCTCATTGCAACAACAGTTCATGGACTGCCACTGGTCCACAGACCACACTTGGAGTAGCACTTGTTTAAACTAGGCATGACCACTCTGAAACCACCTCAACAACTGAAAAAACAGCGTTTGCTGCTTTTTCTTTCAATTTTTATTATTATTATTTTTTACATATCGTGTTAGTGGAATTTCCAATGCTTGTTGAAATTATTAAAGAAACTCTTTGATTCAAGGTAAGCCACACTTTCCTATGTAAGAAATTAAGGGAGAAATGCTTCCTTCAGAGATCAACCTATAAATGGCACATAAAGAATGAAAGAAGGAAATGTAAACTATAACCCCCAACTGAGGGAAAAAATGAGGCCAAGGCTATGCTTGAAAGGGAGGATCACAAAAGATCAAAGTTCTACCTTCAGAGAAAAACTATGACTTACCGATAGTTACAAAAGGACTAGCTATGTGGAATTCACATAGATACAGAATGAAGAAATTTATTTTTATAGAACTGTCCTCTCTGGCACTGCTCTTGATGCTGTGGCAGAAAACATGTTCACAAGAATTTTTTTTTTGACTTATAATGAAGTCAACAGAGCATTTTGGCAAGAGGAAAAAATGGTACAAAACTCATGAGATCAAATTTTTATTTTCCCTAGGTACTTAACCAGGAGCAAAAGCCAGAAAAGGAAAATAAAAGTAAGAAGAGATAAACTCAATTTGTCTTAAAGACATTAACTAGACAGAAAAAAATTCTAAATGTGAAAGTCAAATTCTAAAATCCCAATTTCCCAGAAGTGTCTAGAAGTAAAAGCTTCCTCACCCTAATTATAAAGAGTACTCTATACTTCACTTTTAATCTAACTCAAAGAATTTAAGAACAGAGTCTGCAAATAGTAGGTATTTGAGATATTTCTCAGTTCATATTGATGAATTAGAAGAGACAAAATTCTGAGTGTTCTGGTTGTCTATTAGTGCATAATAAACCAACCCTAAAACCAGTAAGTTAAAACAACAACTATTTATTTGTTCATGGTTCAGCAATTGGGGCTGGGTTCAGCTGTGCTGGTTCTGCTGGCCTCCCCTGGGGTTTCTCATACAGGTGCCTTCATTGGATGGTTTGAATGGGGCTGTAATAAGCTGGCTTTATTCATGTGCCATGCATGGTCTCACGTATTCCAGGACCTCTTTCTATATACCTCCTTTCTCCAGCAGGGTAGTTGGACTTCCTTACAGCATGGAATCTGACTTCCAAGAGACAGAATTCTAAGATGATAAGTGCTTATCAAATTGCTACTTGCATCACACTTGCTAATGTCTTATTTGCCAAAGCAAGTTACATGACCAAACTTAGATTCAATGTGCAAGGAACAACAAAAGGGCAGGAATTCTCAGAGGCATGGTTCACTGAGGCCACCTATGTAATGATCCATCATAAAATAATAAAAAAAATTTTTAATAAAAATAAAATTTAAATTATATACAGATTTTGTTTTTCTGAATAAGACAGAGATAGGTTACTTGGAAAATAGAGCTGATATTCTAGAACTTTATGAGATAGCACTGGTATTCGGGGATCTTTCAATGGTTTGTGGGGCTATAAAAACTCACCAGATTAGACCAACCAAGTCAAACGATGAATCCACAAATATTTACTGAGTACTCTTTGAGTCATTATCAGTATGCAGAGTGGTATGGATTTTCTTGCATTCAGAGTACCTGAAATAGAGTTGGAGAACACAAATAGTGAAAATAATGTTGGAAACAGAGTACGACAGAATATATACCAAAGTGCTAAATTGTCCAAAAAGAATATAAAGTAGTAAAGAATTTTATACTTTTAGTTATACCTTGTTCTGATGAGGCTTTCAACACATAGAGACATGGCCTAAGAGTTGGAATAATCAATTAATAGTCCAAGTCTGAGCATGCAGACTTGACTATAGCTACCATCTGGCTCTACTGGTCCTCCTCTCAGGCGTGGAAAACATTGGTTTCATGAATGCAAAGAACAAGGGAAATGAGCCACCAAAGACTTTCTCAAATCTGAGTCCTTGTCGTTTGAAAAAGCTGGTGCCTTGCAGGTCAATTTTGCAGCATCTGTCTAGGTCTTTTTGTCTTTAGCAATTTACAATCTGGCCATAGTGTTATGATAAATTCAACTGTATTGAGAGAGGATGATGACTGAATAGTTGTCGAATGATGGGGAATGTGATGGCGTTTAGAGCAACAAGTTATCCCAGATATGAGGTACTGAAGAGCAAAGAAGAAAGAATACTGATTCAACACCTACTTGTATTCTAGATACTCAGCTAGACTCTGGGAATAAAAAATGAATTAAACTTGGTGCCTGACCCAAAAGAGCTAATAGTCTAATAAGTAGGCAGATCTAAATGCTACAATAGAGACATAAATAATATGTAGTACAAGTACAGTTACAGGTGCAGCCAACTCTGAGAGCTAAGGGAGAGTCCTGGGTAAGGCTAGGGAAATCCTGTCAAATAAGGCGATGCCCAAGGTAAATTTTGAAGAATTAATTGTATTGGGTTGTCAGAAAAGTCATGATGCATTTTTGCAATAAAAAACATAGAAAAAATATGTCATGACTTTTCTGACAACCCAATAGTTATACAAGTTCCTAAGGTGGAGAAGGGCATTCCTGACAGAAGATATAGCCACGTGCAAAGTCATGGAGACACACTGAGGAATGGAAAATTGTTTAATGATGCTGGAGAATATGATATAATGAAGGCAAGTGAAGGAGGTAAGGCAGAAAGGAAGGCTAAGGCCAACTTACAAACCACCCTACTATGGATTTCAGACTTTATCCTAAGTGATCAGAAACATTAAATGGTGTTAAGCAGACACACGATTACATTTACATTCTAGTAACAGCACTGCCCAATAGAGCTTTCTGCAATGATGAAAATAATTCTATAATCTTCTCTGTTCAGTGTGATAACCACTTAACCACATGTGGCTGTTGAGCACTTGAAATGCAGCTGGTGTAACTGAGGAACTAAATTTTTTTAAAAAGACTTTTATTAAAATATAGCTAACAT